>NC_088170.1:18828419-19063419 GCF_028769735.1 Zonotrichia leucophrys gambelii | reverse complement strand
TAACAGGCCAAATTTGCTAGCCACTTTTCAATCACCTGGATCACAAATGCTGTCTTTAGGTAAGATGACACAGAGCATTTGTGTGGGGAAGGACAGTGCAGAAGAGACAGAGAAATTGTACAGTCAATATACTTACTGGGGTTTTTATAGATAGGTAAAACCTACCTATTGTTTGGTACTGGAAAGAACAGAAACAACATTGCCCACTGATACCAGAAAAATTACACAGTGCTTACCTGCGACCACATTCTGAATATTTACCAATATTTTTTAATATTAAGGCAGCTGTTAATCGGATGTGTTTAGTTATTGGTCCCTCTTTTTCATCCTGCAAAAGTAAAGACAAAAAAATGTAAAAGCCCTGCAGTTAATAGCAGGCAACAATTAATATCTAATACTTGATTCCAACAATACTAACTGTGAAATCTCTGAAGACAAGGTTCCTTGATCCTCTCCTTAATGCCATTAGGGCAGCACTTGGATGATTCACAATGGCCTTCTGTGCTCTGGGAGTAGAGGCAGTAGCCCCAGCAGCTGGCTGCCTACATTAGTAAAAAAAGAATTAATAAAAATAAGCTTTGTGCTGCTTTCTAGACAATTAACAACTTGGAAAGTTTATCTTACAATTTTAACCTATCTGAACAGAGACACAAAGAGCCATTAACACTTGGTGCTGATACATGATTGCTTCCACAGAGATAAGCCTCACTGTAAACCCTTAAGAAGAGTCATGCACTTTATTCTATGTGAAAAAACACTTCTCTTGAAGAAGTATTGCTCATCACCCCTGACATTTGTGATGGAAAAGTAATATATTGTACTAATAACACAGCCATTTCCTGAAGTGTACCAATTTAAAGGGGTGTTTCATCAGACAGGAACTGTGATAGCAGCTATGCAAATGCCATCTGAGATTTGGCCAGAGAAGGTCCTTGAAGGTCCTATAACCACTTAAATGTTGTCACAGCTCATTGGGACCATTAGACACTAAGACAATATAAAATATGTATTAACTGTGATTAATGAGGAGCAATATAAAATAACATAAGTTATAAGACATAAAACATGTAACTGGTAAATCAGATCAAACATTTGTAAAACCAATTACCTGTTACTGCAGCTTTTAGACTGAGATTAATAAATTAGGCAGAGTATAACGAACTTAGCATAAGCAATTTCTCCATTTTCAGTATTAACACTAAAGTCAAAGCTGTATTTCACATAAAAACTTGGAAATTACTCATGCTATCAGAGTTCAGAATGTATAAATTGGTAACTTTACCTAATGATTTACTCATAATGTAATCCTAAAAAAACAATTTGTAGTGGTGAAAAATATCACCACACTTCAGTATTTTGAACAATATTATTATGAAGTCTTTTCATACCCTAGTAGAACTTGGTTAAGAAGTTTAGGTAGTGCTTACTTGTAAATGTGGCTTAAATGAAAAGTAAATGTTCTATTTTTTTTTAATGAAAGCCTGTACGAGTTTAATTTTGTATAAGTTTAATTTCAGTATAAGTATTTTATACTGAAAGTGAATATTCTAAGAATAAAACTTGAATTCTCTATTTAGAGAGACTTTCTTAGTAATCTGAGGTTCTAACAGCAAGGAAGCCCAGATAAAAACTGTGTTACTTTAGTAAGAGACAGACTCCTCCCTAACACCTTAGAGCTCATAAACACTCTGTCATCCTCCCTGAATAGAAATAATATGTATCATATAAAAATATATAAAATAAAATATGTAATATAGGAAATAAATAAAAGGCTTTATGAAGTCAAAGGAGAATGGCAGGGGCTGAATTAAGAAAGTAGGCAATGACATGTTCATAGAAGACCGAGTACCAAGTAAAAGAATTACTGTCTTCATTTCTAATTTCTTTAAGATTTTTGTTTTCTCTGTATTGAGAAGCGTAAGGATTAATCAATGGAGGCTGTTCTGAATGTCTCTCTTCAACAGTTATCATACCATATTTTAGAAAGCTGAATTACTATTCTAGAAATACTGAAAAAGGGACAACTGCAATAAATTAGGAACATATTAAAAATTATCTTCTCTTTTTAAGTTTGAAGAAAAATGAAATGGATAAAATGCTACTGAGACACCAAGTGAACTGATGTATGTCTGTGGGCAAGTATCTCTAAAAACATCTATACTTCTTGAATTTCTTTAATTGTGTTTAACTGTGTAACTTAACTTCAAACTCTACCATTTATGTTGTGATTTAAAGTAATCTCCTGGCCCACTCTCACAGAGCATTAAGAATATTCACCTTTGCTTCAGTGGCAACAAGGAAAAAAAAATGAGGTGAGCTGCTGGACTGAGCTTAGGGCTTCAACTGACACGTCATGCACTCTGGAAAGCAAACTATCAATTCCTGTCTCCCTCATGGAGCTGCTGGATGCTCCTTTCAGCTGCGCTAACAGAACTGTGGGCAGTGCTGTAAGGTAATGTGGGGGACAGGACACATTACCCTTCCCCAAAATCCTCCTGTTTGTTAAGGGAGGACAGAAAAAGGAACAGAAAGGGAACCTTTATGTCTTCACAAGACAGGAAGCGTATGAACTGCTCTGAGTGCTGACAGAGAAGGTCTCATCTCTTCCTTTTGTTCCAGCCCACCTCCTGTACTGGTGTTCAACCGAGAGTAAGGCAAAGAGATTCCACTCGTGTGGCAAGCCCTTTCTTTCATTCTATGAGCATTTTTTAAAAAAAACAAATTGATTTAGCATGCAATCTAACAAAAATTAAAGCTAGTTCCCTCACCATAAGCAATGCACAGCTGTGAGAAGCAATAACGAATATCACAGAGAGTCAGAACAGAATCATAAAATCATTTAGGCCGGAAAACACTTCTAGAATCACCAAGTCTAAATATTAACCACTGCCAGATCCACCACTAAACCAGGTCCCTATGCATCACATCTGCACATCTTTTCAAGATATAAAACATGCAATTTTGAGCAGAGGAATGTTCTCATTTCAATCTGAATTTTGAAACCACACCCTTAGTATCTTGTGATATTGCAGTCTCAGTAAGTTGGCAAGAACTAGTTATGTGTGTAAATTCCTGCTTTCTGAATCTGACCTAATTAGGGAATTCTGCCTCAGAAGAGGGGATGTATAAACAGTTTTTTTCCCTATGACTACCTGTGCAAATTTAAAAGAAGCTTGTGAGAACACATAGCTACTGGAATGTGTTATCTGTGTGATGGAACATTATGAAAAGGCTGAGTTAAGAACACATCATGCTTGTAGATGGTGTCAGCCCTACACTTCTCACTTACCAACTATTTAAGACTAAATTACCATAATTCTTCTTTCTCTGGTTTTCCAAGGTCTGAGTGTTGCTCAGTTTAATGAAACAAGGCCCCATAAAGCAATTATAAGTCTGTGTTAAGATGGTTTTTTATATTAAAAAATAAAAGGATTCTCAAACTAAATTTCTCAGTTTTCATAACTTGACTTTCTTTGCTGCGTCCAGCAGTTTGGTGGCAGTTTTACAAGCCACAAAACAGAACAGCAAAAATCTGCCTGGGACCATGTAATTACATCTAAAGTGGTTCCAGTCAGTTACTAACAAAGGCCAGGTTTTGACACACTTACACAAGTAACTGAACCTTGAACAATTCCACTATTAACACAGCCAGCCCCAAAACCTCACACCAATGGGGCTGTACTCTGCAATATTAATTCCACATGGTCAAAATCATTCTGGGAAAGAGAAGAACCAAATCTGATTTCAGATAGCAACACAAAATCAGAAGACTCTGAGGAGTCTATTGTTTATCTTGCTTGCTTGTTTAAAGGAAAGTTTATTACAACAGTTCTTGGATCAAATCAGCCCAAATTTAGACCACAAAACTGGAAGGAATACAGCAAGTTACAAGACAATCCATCTCAGCTGTGTGACACATGAACCATACACAATAAATAACTTTCCATTTGTATGACAAGCACTTCCTTTTAACAAGGAAAGTTAAAAAATGCTGTCCAGTTGGGCAAAAAAATAGGAGAACATGTTGAGAACAACGTTCATCACAGAGTTTTGAACTATATACTCTAAAGAACTACCTGGGTTTTTTTTAAGGTAACTGCAACTACATCAGAATCTATTCCCCTTTTTGTCTTACTGGAACAGACCTCAAATTTCATTACAGATTCTTAAACATACAGAGTTTCACCTGATAAGGCAAGTTATAAACAAACTCTTTCTCAAATCTCTTACTTATTGGAAGGCTTCTGATTTCCTGGTTGTCCAAGTTCATCTTGCTTTAATCCTGCAAGCAAAGCATCTCTGGAACAGTGTTTATCCTATTTGAGGAAAAGAGAAAGACAGTAAGAATGGTGTGTGGAAACTTACCATGAAATTCCTACTGTTTTCTGAAGTAATATGTGAAAGAAAATGTGTACCTGTAAATGGGTAATGAAGGAAAACCTCTGCCGCTGGAAAGGTTCACATCCCTCCCACAAGCACTGCCCTGGGTACACATCTTTTCCTCCATGCTCGGTTGCTGCATGATAGAAAACCTGTGATGGTGTCTGAAACCACCTACAAAAAGAGGAGAGGGGAATTTATTTTATTTTTTTCCCCCAGTGAATGGTGAAGTACAAATCCAACAAACATCAACTCACAGCGGTTAACATTTTTTTTTCTGAATTGAGACACACATTGATAAATGGAAAGTTGCAAAATTTTGAAGGGAAAAATATGTATGCATATTACCAGTGAGCTACCAATAAATGTCAGTATGATTTTTCCAAACTTGATTGAAATATCATGCTTCTATTTTCTACTTACACTTCACCAAAGACTTAATGCATGTTAAATCAAACAGACCCATTCTCTGCAATATACAGCAACAAACTATGCACATCTTAACTAGATAAGGCTTACATAATATATTTTTATATTTATATATATAAACATACAATATATTTATAGAAAATAATCTCGTATGTTCCTTCTCCCATTTTTCTTCTCCACTAGCAGTCAGATTCAGATCTTATTTAAATCTGATCAACTTGGTGGCCCTCCTCTGGACTCATTCCAGCAGGTCCATGTCCTTCCTGCAGAGCTGGATGCAGCACTGCAGGGGGGCCTCACTGGAGCAGGGTAGAAGGGCAGAGTCACCCCCCTTAACCGGCTCTCTGTGCTGCAAGCACACAGGGCTGGGTCAGGTCCAGCCTCTCCTCCCCCAGCCCCCCGAGCCCTTCTCAGCAGGGCTGCTCTCCATCTGTCCATCCCCAGCCTGTGCTCATATCAGGGTTTGCCCCAACCCAGGTGCAGCCCCTGCCCTTGGCCTTGTCAAACCCCACGGGATTCTCATGGCCCCCCTGCTCAGGCCTGTCCAGGTCCCTCTGGATGGCATCCTGTGTTCCAGGTGTGTCAGCTGCACCGCTCAGCTCCGTGTCACCTGCAAACGTGCAGGGTGCACTCGATCCCTGCATCCATGCCATTAATGAAGGCATTAAATAACACTGGTCCCTGTACAGACCATGTGTCACTGAAGTCCATCAAGACTCTTAGCTACTGATCACCACCCTCTGAATGTGACTGTCCAACCAATTCCTAATTCATCTACCAGTCCACTTATCAAATTCATCTCCCTCCAATTTAGGAAGAAGGATGTTGTGGGGGACCATGTCAAAGGCTTTACAGAAGTTCAGATAAATTATACCTGTAGCCCTCTCCTTATCCTTTGATGCAGTTATTCCATCACAGAAAGCCTTTGTTGGTTGGTCAGACAGGATTTTGCCTTGCTGAAGCCATGCTGGCATTGTTTGTTCTTACCTGTTCACCAGCACGGGTACACCTCCTTTGACACTCCTTTTCTCATTAATGTACCTGTACAAACCCTTCCTGTTATTTTCTGTGTACCTTGCCAGGTTCAGTTCCAGTTTTTCCAGCTCTGTTCCACTCCTCTGTCCCGAAGAACCCTCCCTTAACAGCAAGAAGTCTGCTTTCTTCAAGTTCAAGAGCCTGACTTGACTCCTTACCTGACCTAAATTTCTCAAGCCTGCAAGCTCCACCAATGCATGACTGCTGCAACCTAGGCTACCTCCAATCTCATGTAGACAAATGATGTGCTATTGTAACATATACAAGCTGGTAAAAGAGAATTGCTGTGTTTCAAAATACATGACACGAAAATAGTGAATGACTCAAAACATTAGGGTTTTTTTAGTCTATATATACACCTTATGCATTTCAGATGTTACAAATTAGGCCCCTTACTGCAAAAGACAAAAAATAGCCTAAGGATTTATCGACTCAAAATTCACTTCAATACAACTAACCCAGCTCATCAATATCCACTTAATGTTTGGACCAAAGAGGTCTAGAAACCTTGCTGCTGCCATTTGGGAAGTTATTGCCAGCAGCTGCCCTCACACACTCTCAGCTTATGAACAGCTGTACAGTGAGTGCTTTGATTCAGCCACCTCCCTCTACATCCCGGTACTAATTTCAGTAGTGTCCACTATGCAAACACACTTGCAACTGATGCCTAGGCCTAAGTGCACAGATACTGATACCTGAACACTGTAACGACATCAAAGAGCTACATTCACCCACAGACAAGTCTTAGTTATAAACTGAATGCTACTGCAGTAACCACTGTAATACAGCAATCACCTTCTGCACTGGCAATAAATACTACTCTCTTTAAAAGCATTCATCTTTTACATGCCAGTTACCTCATACTGAAGGGAAGCTGAGAAGGAGCAATACCTGGCTCTTGCTGTTGGTCCAGATAACCCATAGTAGGAAATGAAAATAAAATGCTTTACATCTACACTGGCTCTACAGTGGGTGTTTCAGAGGACAGAAAGATCTTCCCACAATAAAGGGGAATCTGCTTAAGCCTGGCACTAACCATTTTATGAATAATAAAATAATAATTTCTGGCACAGATGAAACAAATTTCATGGCCTAAGTGAAATCCAAAACACAGTGCAAAACATTTCACTCAACATGGCAAATCTTGAGAAAAATAAAGCTATTTCAGCTATATTGACTCATTCACTTTTTAAAGTATTTAATATACTCAGTGTTATACACACTTCAATCACTGACCTAAAAAGATTCAAACTTAGTACCATTTTGCAGAGAAAAACTATTTTTCCTTAAAGAAACACCTAACTATTGTAATAAAAAAAGCTTACATACTGACAATATGGTCAGTTCAGTCTAGACTCTTGTTACACACTTAATTCATCCATCGTTCTGTTCAACTGCTGAACAGAACATTAACAGCTGACTTGACAGGCACTGGAGATTCAATAGCATTTTCAATTTACTTTTTAAATACAAAGCAATTCAAGAGCAGACATCTGCCTGCCTGGGAAACAAAACAGCAGCTTTTAAATTAAGCTGCATACAATTAGCAGTACCTGCAGACAGCTGAAGTTCAAAGGAAAACACCTACTTTCTGTTACATCCTTAATGCAAAGTAATGTGCTGACTGACACCTTTTTAGAATTTTACTTCCACTTCTGGTATTAAATGTGAACAGATCTGCCAGAGGCCAATCATTTCAACTATTTGCATAACTCAGTCTCATCTCACTGTAGTTTTTAGACACTACTAAATCTGTGGCATTTCAAATCTTGGTCTAATGTTTCCTAATTCGGTCCTAAAAAACCCAAACCAAACCACCAATACACACCACTGGAACGCTGCTGACTGGAGCAGCTGAATTAGTCAGTAGGAAATGAACATGCTATTTTATTTATTCATATTTATCCTGCTTCACAATAAATTTTTAAGGCCTTCACTGACTTCTGCACTGCATTTTTGAAGGAAAACATAATGTTAGTATTTTTTTGAGAATTAAACTAAAGAACATGCATAGAGAAACAGGTGAAAATTATTTTTTCAAATGTGCCTCCTGTTGTATCTTTCCAGTTAGCTACAAATATCACAAAAACCCCCCAGCATTCTATCATTCTACTGTGATGAAACTGACTGCTTAATTCTAGGGAAAAAAATGCTAAGCAATTGAGAATGAAACCAAGAAGTGAATGTGAAGTTCACACAGACTAATGAGCCACTCAAAAGAATCTTCTTGTTTCCCATTTAAACTACTCAATAAAAGCAGCTAAGACTGAGAGCTACAAACAAAAAAAGAACAGGTGGCAATTCCAGATTTTTCTTTACATCTAACAGAACCAGGAAGCCTACAGGAGATTTTATATACCTGTTTTTAATCAGGCTCTTCAAGGAATATGAATAAACAATACATATTTGAGGAAAATGCTAACTTAACATTTTGGTTCTCTTCACCACAGAGAAGGTCGAGTGTAATGTTTATCTAAATTGGTTTTAGGCTGGGACTGAAATAACTATTTTAAAGCTGAGAGCATAAAAACAAGAGCTGTCATATGAACTAAATCTATTAATGCAAAAAAATGTCTGAAAGCTTTTGAAAAGAATGCAATTTAAGCATGATTGAAAAGCAGTACAGGAAGTAACAGCCAGATAAACTAAAGCAAGAAATAATACACTAGGCAGGGAGCAAAATACAGAGATCAATGGCCTTGTAGCCCTGAACTTCAGTCTCAGGTAAACCTTCTGGACTTGTATTTGAAGACAGACTACAAAAAGACGGATAATGTAAGGTAATTTAATACTACTGCTCCTCCTCCTGCCCCAACAGTTTATCCTAAGTAATCTTAGACATGGAATAAAGTTGGTGACTTATACTTCGAAACTGTAGTTCAGCAAACTCTCTGACATGCTACAAGCTGGCAAGGCTTCTGTGTGACACTGCCCCAGCCTTTCATTTCAACCTCAATGCAACCCACCCACACCTAGGCATGAGTTAATGCATCCACTGTGGAGCCAGCAGACTGTGGCTCTACAGTTCTATTTACTAGTGGTAAGGGAGGAAACTGCAGAGTAAGTAAAGCCTTTCTTACATACAGAAGTGTCACCTATCAAAGAAAGAAAAATCACTTTTAAAGTGAAAATAATGCAATGATTTAAAAAGCACCAGATCTCTTGCACTGACTGAATGTCTTGCATAGACTGAATGATCTTAGAATTATGTTTGCAAGGAATGAAAGAAACAGAAATTACACCTTCAGGGGTTTCATACTAACCCTCATTCACTATTCCTATAATTCTGTTCAAATGTCTTATTTTCACGATCCATTCCAAACAGCTAAACTTCTCCATCTTTTCATCTTAATTTTTAAATTTCCCACCAGCTTTTGGTTAAATCAGCTTTATGCTCCCTTTGTCATCCTACATCAATGAGGCTGTCACTCTTTTTCGTACCATCCTATACGTTATGCAATTTTTCTCACTCACAATTTGTCTCCAGTTTTCAAAGTAGCTATTTGACAACTACTTTTTTTCACCAACTCTCCGCCCTTGCCCACAAACTAAGCATATTCACAAACTTAAGTTATTTTAAAAGTCAGTGTCAAGATACATATACTTTCCATAAGAATTGCATCAAGCTTCTATAAGCCTCCATCTAAATGTCTAGTAGTCCACTCCCCTTTGAGAACAGAAGCAAATTAAAAAAAAAAAATCATAGCTCTCTAGTCTTAAGAGCCAGTTTCTTACTACTTCCTTTCAAGACAATGGCATCCTCTGGAACACAGATGGTATAATTACCAAAATTAGTCATAAGCTAAATAAGACTGTGACCAGGACATTGAAGTGCAACACCCTGCTCTTGCAGAACTGGAAAGGCAAGAAAATTATTTTCTGTAACTGCAGTACAGGAACTATTTTATATGTGCAACACAGAGAACAAGTTTCAGAGGTCAGAATTCTTTTAAGTTAACCACACAACTATTTTTTGTTACTAAAGAATCAATATACTTCAAGAAAGTTACATAATACTCATTTTATGCTCTGAAGTATAACTCAGAGGAGTTAAGTGTCCTGCCTTCCCCCATCATCTTCTATATACAAGCATCTGTTACATATGAGTAAAAGGTAAATAAAGAAGCCATTTACTTTTTACAAGATTGCCACAGACACATGAAGTTCTGTCCAGGTTTTTTCATTTGCTCTGCATGTTGACTTGCTGCAGTGTATGAAGGTGGCTGCAAATTCATCTGCTGGCCCTGTACTTGAACTGTTGGTATTGATGTTGCAGGTGTGCTCTGTAGAAAAAGTTAAAACAATTTTAAACAGGGCTTATTTCTATACTTGACATACAGTTTTACTGCTTGTTGAAAGACTTTTTGTTTTACACCTTAATCCATCACAGGTGTTCAATTTTTTCATACTCTGAACACTGAATAAGCATTAGTAAGACACAGTAACATGAGGGACATACAACTTTTACACTGCATTACTGATACAGAACTTGATATTATTTAAACAATAAACTTCATGCCCAAATACAAACACAGAATTATGTCTGCAAAGAAATTTCTCAAGGGTACTAATGGAGCAAAGATTAACATTATTTTTCAAACGCTTTGTTGTTATTTAAGAAAAGGAAAAAACCTCATGCAAACCCAAGGCATTGCAGTATCATCAGCATAGGGAACAGCACCACATGCTCAGAATGCCTGACAATGCTGTACAACTTGTACACAACAAAAACAAACATTTCAGAAAGCAAAATTACTTTCCCCTCACTCCCCTGCAATATAACAAAACACTTAACACTCAACTAAAATTATCTTTCAAATTACCTAAAAATATATAAACACAAACTAATTTTATTTCTTTTTCTGAATAATGGATATTGAATGCAGAATGGTCCATTTCAAAACACTGTCTGTGTCAGAATATTGTTTCTCTTCTTTTTTTTTTTCCTGGAAGTCTTTGGTCAGCAAGTTCTAAGTTTTTTAAGGATGATGACAGTAGAAAAATTAAGCTTCTGAATATTATTTAGAGATGAAGACCTAACATCCTTTTCTTTCCCACTGCTTGAAAACAAATTCACACTCTAAAGAGATCAAATAATATTACTTCCATGTCTGTGTAAGAATAAGATAAGCAAACACTTTCAAATGGTGCACACGTTTAGATCTTTGCAGCTCTGTTACTGAGTAGCTTTAGACTTTCACTACAAAGAAACCAATTTCTAACATTTCATTTTTATATCAAGTTACATTTTCTTCCTGCTGATGTCTGTTGGCATTGTGGACAGCAGTCACACAAGGTAGTGAGTTAGTAACTATCACAGATTATACTACATCATATACAGTATACTATTATACTAACATGACCCTAGGGACAGCAAAAAAGCCTATCAAAAGCAAAACACATCCCATATCCAAACAATAAAACATGACAAAAATAAGGAAAAACTCTAAACTCTGCAAAACACCTGAGTACAGCACAACTACTTATGATGCCTGTGATCCATCCACATATATGAAAAGTTGTAAGAAAAGACTTGAGTCCATTAGTCATAACTACGAACTATTTTGAACTCAGCAATGATTTTCACCTAAGGATCTTTAAGCTATTTCACAGAATGGGTAATGAATCCTTCACAAGATATCTTTTAACAAAAGGTAAACAGAAGTGGAGTCTTTTAATATCAACGTCCCCTTAAAAAGGCATTTTTAAAATGAAGCTGCAAGCAAAAAAAAGGAGTGTCAGCAGTACAGCTTGTTTTGCAACCTTCACTTGGCATCCCAGTATCAACACATTCTGATGGTCTTTTATGTGACTTTTTATCCCTCCAGAACTTCTGTCTCATTTAATGTGCTGAAGAGAAAATGAGCTTACTGAATGAACTCAGTATTTCGTTTAATTCTCATCATTCAATATGTGGTTCATGTATTATTTACTCCATTCAAAGCCAACCCTGCAATTAATCTGGAATTATGAATTTTCTCAAGGGTTTCTCTGGCAAGCTCTCCTAGTGGTATTCAAAGGTTTTAATATCATCTCATTGAAAAATTGTTTATTTAAAATAAGTTGATCTGAGATATACAACACAAAATGTTGCATTCTGAAAATGAAAGGGCTTAGAAAGAGAAACAAATTTTCAGGACAAAAAATTGTCATTCAGTGCCCCCTCCCATTTTTTTTCCTCTGAGGAAAAAAGCTAATAAATTGAAAACAAACATGTAAAATAGCTGTGGTTGTTTAAAATTCTCTTCTTACTGCTCTACTGTGGAGTAGTTTCACTCTAACTTGGTGGACACAACTTCCATGTATTTTTTAAGACAAATCCATTGCTTGCCTATCAGCAATGACTGATTTTTGATTATATTTTTAAATCAACACGTAAAGCAAAGTTACATTTGCTCCTAGCATTTTTTTATTTTATTTTAGAAATTAAAGTTTTGCAGTCAAATATCACAAAGCTTTCCTCTCTTCATTAAAGAGATTAGAAAGATTCATAAAGATTAATGCTAATTTTTGGTTTCCTTTTCCCTCTTTTGTCATGTATTAGTTTAGTAATACATGACACATGGGCTATCACTAAAATTAGGTATAGCCTTTGTTTTTCAGAAATTAAACTCCTTTTCCTCACAGAAACATACCTAGAAATACTTGCTAGGTGCTCATATGCAATGTGCTCATATGCAATGATTATGTTAATGCAGTTATTTCTTTAAATGAAGACAGACTTAATTAGGGAAAAGTTAATGTCTAAGAAAAGTAACATCGTAAAGTCTTTCCCTGGGGCATAAAGATTCCAGAAAATTTCCTCCTCTAGTGAAAACATTTAATGAATCCAGATTTCCCAAGAAAACAAATGCCCAGTACTCCGCTACACTTGAACGCGCTCCACAACATCCTTTTGTAATCAAATTAGACCTCTCCATGATACAGTTTGCAACGGCCACCACTTAGCCCTTTTCTCACACAATCTTGGGACTGAAAAGTCCCTCTAGAGCAGCAGCATGTCTCAGTAGGGTTTATACTCAACCCTAAACTATACAAATACAAACTGTTAATGCCTGTACAGTCAACTTACAGAGCAGATACTAAAGCCTACTCTTAATAAGCAGGTAGAGATTTTATATCGAGACTGGGGTGACTTTAGACTGAGGTATTGGAGAGGGGGAGGAAATTCAGCCTGGTCATGATAACCAAGACTACAACTAAGAACTTTCTGCTAACTGGAATGGACTGTTTACCCTACATTTGGGCACAGATGCTCCGTGTGTGGTAGGAATAACAAACCCTATGAGCTGAGGCCAAATGTGGCCTACACTTAGATTTGACAGAAGCAATGATGCTATTCCCTTCATGCACGAACAGATAACTACTTTATCATGATACCTGCACATTCTATTTAAAAGGCCTTCTATGCCACCATCAAGAGAACACTCTGCATCCCAGTGTGTTGGGGATTCTGTTGACATATAGAGCCATATGCAGTTTAAAAGCATTAAGCTGCATTTTTCCCCCACCACTAATACGTGCACAGCCACTATAAATAAATCTAATTTTAAAAGAAACAAATATTAGTAAAAATACTTTTAAAGTATAACAGGATTTACAGCTTGACATGACAAAATTTTGTTTAGCTTATTCATGCTAATGAACACATCTATAAAAACACATAAGCTGAAAACAAATGGAACAGGATTTGAGTGTGAGAAAGGGGTCAAGTGGGTAAGTAGGCACCAAAATAAATGTTCTTTTCTTGTTAGATTACTGAGAACTTTATGCCTCCTTGCAACAGTGTGCTTCACAAGTGAAGGGCAATAAAAGCACACAGATTCTGTATTTCACTACTTCCAGCTGAGGAACTCATTTGCTCCGTGGCTAGGAATGAATTACACCTCCTGGAGCTACACACCTGCTTTCTGGTGCATGGTAATTCTCAGCTTTCCAATCAACACAGAGCAGGAGCCAACAGCCAAGGCCACACAAACTTTGCCACCTAAATTTCAACACAAGCATGTTTCAAGTGGGCAGCCTTAAGAGAAATGGGCATGCATTGTTTGTGAGGCAATGACAGTGAGGAGCAAGAAAATCATTACTTTAAAAGCCAGATGAGGCAATTTAAATCAGATACGCTCAATTCTAAGGACTTGGCGTGATATCAGAGCATTCCTTTAAAACACACCAATTGGGACAAACCAACATGGTTATGTTCAACAGATGTTTTGGAGGCGTCTGAAGAGGAATAAGAAAATGTGGCAAAGAAAAGCATACAGATAGGTAATTGCTCATTTCTTTTTCACCCACCAGCCTAGCACAATGCCTCAGGAAAGCAATAAACCATGAGCAGAGAGCAACCAAAATAAAAGGAAGCCAAAAAAGTACAGTACCGGTTCTGTCTCCCCTCAAGAGTACATTTCATGAGCTTACAAAATATAGATGGAGATGTAAGAGCAAAATTGCAACACCCTGTGCATCATGTGTACCTATTCTGACCTAACTAATAGATCCCACTTTTTATCATAATGCAAAATATGGAAAGAAATTCTTATATATTCAGTATACATACAGTTATTATTCAACAAGGATTGTTGAGGTATACAATTAACAGGGAATAATCTCAGATTATATACACAAGAAACCTGTAAATATATACAGATTATATACACAAGAAACCTCTGTGTGTATATATATATATATATACACACACAGAAACCTTTGTCGAATTGGTTTTTAATGGCACTTACATGGGCTATCTCATAAACAGCCAGTATACAATTTTAATAGGGCAATTAAATTAACATTTTTCCCCAAGTACACTGTATCATCCCATTTCAAACTACCTTTCATATAAGGAAACAAATTTCTCTTATCTTCTACATTCCCTTAAGGATTATTTAATGCTTTGTTGCTTTCTTTAGTTTGTAGATTGCTGTTCCCCTCCTGCCTTATTTAGTCATCCTTCCTTATTTTCAAGCACCTTCCCTTTCTCCTCTCTGTAGTTCATGAAAGCTAATCCTACTGTAGTTGCACAACCAATACCCTCCTTCCTTTTCTGCCCCCTGAACCTCATTTTTAAGTCTTCCTGTTTGGTTTTACTTTTATTACATTTTTTTTTTCTTCTCTCTCTTTCACACTTCTCTGAAATACAAGCTGTTAACTCACAAGCAAACAGGAAATCACACACTAAAAGCTTCAGCAGCTATGTAATTTTGCCATAGCTAATATCCCTTCATTCCCTGTCCCTTACTCTTTTTCTCCACTGGATTATATTTCTAATAAATTTCGTAATGTTTGCAGAAAAAATGCTCTCCCTTTTCCTTCTGCAAGACAGCCAATATATACTAAAGTACTTCAGAGAGGATAAAACAATGAAGACACTCAAGTGAAAAAAATGTTCCTCAGCTACTACCTTTCAAAAAAGTCAGGGGTAAGGAAGCTACTTATCAGATGAGGAAGACTCAAAATGTGAGGGAGAAAACAGAAGATAACACAAAGCCTAATCCTAAATGAAGTCATCACTAAAATTCACACCAACTTCATTAGATTTCGGCTGCATTTCTGGAAATTTAGAATACCCCCAAAAGCAGACTTAATACTGGAAATACCTAGCATCTTCTCTTCCAGAAAAGCAATGGCTATTGCAGCTGCTCAGCAACTTTAGAGAAAGAAAAAGAGCTGGCCAGGGTGATTTTGATAGTTTATAATCCAACATGTTAATTTTAAAGAAGTGGCAAAGATCTCTGCAAATCCTAAGCCAAACTACGATGTTCACTGCATCTGAACAGAGTACTCTACAATGGGTTCAACTGTAGTCCGTGCTTGCAATATTATGACAGACATGATTTGTAAATATACAAACATATGGCTAAGGCAAATAGTTAATGAATAAATTTCTCACCAAGTTCAAAACTAATTAACTCATTTCTCCCATATTTCTGTAACTTTGAAAAAAGGAAGGGCATCCTACAGACAGCAGAATGAGCAAGCTTTCAGGTAGGGAGACATTTCTACCAAATGGCAAACCCAAGAGGCAGCATTTCTTGTTGTAGAAGTAATGAAAAATGTAGTAACTATTCATTATAGTGATACTGGGGATAGTGTAAAGAGGAAACTATCAGCACAGATTTTTTTTTTCTATCCTCCCCCTCTAGTATCATGATATACATTATGAAAATCAAATGAAATAGTTAAATGTATTACTCCCTTCTTAAAATCTGCTCATATAGTAGCTGCTTGAAATACAACTGCAAATTCTTTTCAGGTACATATTGAGGGAATAAATAAACCTATTCCATTCAAGACAGCCCCACCATTTTATACTGCAGCCAAATCCTTAGCAAAACTATAAGAGAAATTCAAACTGTGTAATAAAGACATTCAGTGTAAAAAGCAGGTTATAGCTAATATATCTGCCCTACAGAAAATCGAGCATGTTGTCCCTATGCTGCTAACAGACACTATTAATTTTGATCAAATTATTTCTATTAAGAACAAAGATAAATAACATATCAGAAAAATACAGATCTTCCAACAAAACCCAAGCAAAAATTTAGGAGTGAGTTTAAAGACATTCAAATACATTTTAAGAATTAACTTAGTGCATTGTCGCAGTTAGAAGCAAGAAGCAGAGAAAGTAAAAAAGAAAAAAACTTGTTAACTCTTAACTGTGATTTTTGACAACTAGAAAAGTCAAAAGAGTTTTCAAAAGCAAATTAACTTTCCACAGAAAATGAAGTAGTACTAGCCAGCACTTGTCACATTTTGAGTTCTAGGTCTGTATAAGCCCATCATGTCTATGCCCTTCTAATTTGTCAAAGGCAAACAAACCCCCAACTAAAAAAAAAGAAAAAACAAGTAATAAAAGTAATAAAAGACCTGTTAATCCAAGGTCAAATGTACTAACTTCCTCTCTCTGGTCTGTCAGAACTCTTAACTGCCAGACCTACCATTGTATTCCCTTTACTCATACTCAGGTTAGGAATTGGGTTTTGGGGGAGCAATTTTCTGTCTATATATAAAACTAAAAGAAATTCTCAGGAACAGAATCACCTCTGACATAATTATTTTACTTATTAATACTCTTGATGTCTGTGCCTCATTTCTAGTAAAGTGTTAGGGAGTAACCACGTTCAAAAGGTTTAATAAATTCAATCAAGGGACAAAAAAGCCCAACAAACCCTCACCAAAGCTTGGCAAACAGAGAAAAAAACCCTCAAAACAATGCTTGTTTTATTGATAAACATTGTGAATATTTTGTAATGAATAAATGCAAATATTTCAACAAATTTACAAAATAGTACTTTCTCCTAACTGTAGTGAACCCCCAAAGCAAAACCTTGAGAACCAACTCCAAATGCAGGATTCAGTTATCCAGATGCAGGTGTGCTTTTCTCCCAAAAAGCACATTCACCCCTCTGAAGTGACCAAAAACAAAATGCAGAAACAACAGTGACATTTTTACAAGACCATCCAGCATATCCTTCTTGTTTTCAGAACAGTTCATCCTTTAAGGAAGAAAACAGTGAGCAGAAGTTCTTTCCTCACTGCATATTACCAAGCTACAAATTTTGAATTCCACTATTGTCACTGACACTGAAAAAGAATGTAAACTGTTAAAACTTTAGTCTGTGGAAGAACAGTAAGTATCTTTTTCTGAATATCTAAAATACTATGCAGGAGATATCGACCGAGCTCACATTTTCAGTCATGTTATTTCACACTATTAGTCAGAATCACAGTCAGAATAAACATAAAAAGAACACTGCAACATACCTGTGTGACCATGCTTTGTATATACGTGGTTGGATGCTGCTGCTTTTGTTGAACAGCACTTTCTATTGCTACTTTCGCTACAGTGCTTGGATCCGCTCCAGCTGGCACAGCAACCATAGTTGCACTGCAACCAGCATTGTTGGGGTCACTGATTGTAACAATTCTAACTCCTACTTTATTTGGAATTCCTGGAACAGTTTCCCTGTCATTATCCTCTGCTGGCCTCTTTGCAGTTTTGCATTCTGCTGTGCCATTAGTAGACCGAACTTCGGAGGACAGGGTAGACTGGGACACTCTAGGTCCTGAGTGTGGAACTGCTATGATTTGATGCCCCTGTATAACAGAGGCTGTAGATTGTGGTGAGACAACTACACTTGGGCGTTGCTGAGGCACATCTGAATTCAAACTTGAAGCTAGAGGTCCATTAGGTAAATCAGTGTTGGTACCACTAAGTTGCTGGGTTAACAGTTTTGCAGCCTCCTGTGTACCGCTTACAACAGGTGAACTACTCAAAGTTAATACAGGCCCATTAGAAATTCTTTCCCCTTGATCACCTTTGGCAGTATCTTGCTGCGTGGCATCCAAATTCCCTTGTTGTTCCACTGAAGATATCTCACCATTTCCTACATGATTGGAAGTTTTGTGATTTGGAATGTTTTTGCTCAAATGAGAACAATCTCCTTTATCAAAATCACAGATTCCATTAACTAGGGGCTTCTTCAAATCACTTTTAATTTCCTGTGTGTCCATTTGTTCAAAGTTCTGCTTTCCAGGAGCTCCGTTCTCACCCATTTCTAATGATGGCCCATTACTGACTTGTGAGCACTGATTGGCCTCATTCTGTGTTTTCCCTGAGTTAGAAGGAGGTAGACTGGAGTCACTATACTTTCTCCCATTTAAAAGACTTCCCACCTGCATTTCATTTTCTTTTGCATCCCCATTGCTGGTGTTTGCAGCTCCTCTTCGGCAGGAAGGATTCTCCATAACTTCAATTTTACGTTCATGAATGTGTAAACCTGTTGCTTCCTTTGCTTCTTCCTCCTTTTGGCAAATTATTTTATCACCTTTGAATGGGGGAGCAGCAGTACACGGTGATTGTCCAGCTGAAGGTGCTTGAGTAGCTGGAAGGGTTTGCACCTGTAGCCCAACTCCTGTCTGTGCTCCACTCACTGAAATTCCTGCTGGAGCAATTATCTGAGTTGCATTTCCCTGACTCACAGTTGCAGTAGCAAAACTCGTATTTGGCACAACTGTTATCGTAACCTGGTTGCCAGTAGTCCCTTGGAAAATAGTTGCTGGGCTGTTTGAGATCAACTGGCCTGGCAATATCTGTAAATTAGAAATGGGTACTGTTTGCACTGCCCCTTGGGGCGGGATTGCACCCGGGACCAGCTGAACATTTTGCTGTCCAACTAGCAGCTGCTGAGCTGGAGACTGTCCTTGAACTCCAAAACCTGGTGTCTGGTTATTGGCCATCTGATAAACCACCTGAGGGCTAGGAGCTCTTGCATTGTTAGGTGGAGGAATCTGTGGAGCTGGGAGTATAAGCTTCCCCCCGGGAGTTGAGGGGCCTCTTTTTGGAAGAAGCAGTTGTTTTATCAGGCTAGACTCACCAGAGCTGGGCTGGCCAACTCCCGTATTAGCTTGCTGTGACTGAACTTGCATTTGCATCGATTGTTGTACCTGTACCTGCTGCTGCGATGATGCTGGTGAATGTTGCTGCTGCTGCTGCCTCTTTACAGAAAGCATCTGGCTAACAGTAGGAGGGGGTCCTTGTGACTGAGGAGTGGTAGATGAAGATGACATAACTGTAGGGACTTGATTATTTGTAACTGGACCAGGGGACGGTGAAGATGATGGAGTAATGCTCGGCTGTCCAGCCAACTGGACAGTTTGGCCAGCAGGAATAGAAGCTGGGTTAGCAAGCACAATTTGATGAATGGCTGGTGCATATGTCTGACCTTGCTGAGCTGGCTGGCTTACTATCACTACACTTTGCTGGGATGGTGCTGGAGGCTGCTGCTGTGGCTGCTGCCCCACAGCAGGTGGACCTTGCTGAGACGGCAGAGGCTTTGGTGCAATATTCTGAAACCCTACTCTAGATGTTGGTGGGTTTTGAACACCTGCAATTGTAACCATCTGCCCAGCTGCTACTTGGAAATTCTGAACTGTGGTGGCAGAAACCATGTTAGATGCAGAGGTTGTGACATACTGCTGTGGTGCTATGATGACCGTATCTTGTTGCTGGTTACCCGCAGAGGACTGCTGAGATGATGTCTGCCCAGGTTGTGATGATGTGCTGATTAGCTGTTGACCCTGTGAAACTGCTGAACTGCATGCTGGTAGGTTTTGTACTCTGCCAAATATATGACCCTGAGGTACAGCTTGCTGAATTACCGTAACAGGAGTGCCTGAAGGTATCTGTCCTGGTACCACTGCGTGCAGTGGGGACTGTTGTTGAATTACAGGTTGGTGGTGAAGCATCTGAGAACTCACAACTGTAACAGACGGCTGCTGGCCTGCGGTGCTGTGATTTTGATTAGAAGCTCCTCCTACTGCAATAGGAACAGGAACTGCAGACTGAGGAACAGAGCTCTGTATTACTGCAGCCTTCACTACTTCACAGGGTATTGGACCTTTATTCTGTATAACAGTCATTGGAGCATTCTGTTGTGTATGAATAGAAGGATTTTGTGGAATTCTAGAAACAGTCTGTGCCACAGTGTGAACACCTTGAATTGGAAAAGACATCTGTGTTGCTGTCAAAGTTGAAGACTGGTTAATAGGGGTCCTCTGATAGTGATTTCCTACAGCTGGTAGCCCATGTGCGATTCCTGTTGAAATAAACACAGAAAAAGTTTGGAAGCAGAGATAACTTCAAACACATCAACAAATGTTTAAAAACCCAAGATCTGAAATTGTTATTCTGCCTGAAGCAGTTTCTTTTCTCAGCTCTACAGAGTAGTCTGAATTAATGATGCAGCAACAGTGGCTTGTCTGCTGACTGGAAACTTATGGGTTACATGTCAAAGACTAGAATGGCATGCAAGGAAATACTGCAATACTATTCCCAACATTACTGAATAAACTCTAAACATGCAGCCTCAA
Source organism: Zonotrichia leucophrys gambelii (assembly GCF_028769735.1). NCBI lineage: Eukaryota > Metazoa > Chordata > Aves > Passeriformes > Passerellidae > Zonotrichia > Zonotrichia leucophrys. Next base: position 19,042,704 of record NC_088170.1, on the reverse strand, counting down.
CTTCCAACACTTACAAGCTATGCTCAAAACCTTCAGGCTTTTCTTATGGTTTCAGGATCAATGCAAAATACTTTATACATAATTAAGTTAAAAACCTGCTGGCAAAGGAGACGAAGACACATCAGGAATTGAATCAACCCGGACAACTGGGGTAGACGAAGTTGGTGGCTGCTGATAGTACATCTGAATGGGAAGTGGTATAGCTCTCCTCTTCACTCCTACCACATGTATATGTGCTTGACCATTGTTACTTGGATCTTCTACTCTCTTCACTGTATGATTTGGAAAGACGGTTCTGCCAAACACAACATAAATCCATGTTAATAAACACAGTAACTCAACTCTCACCATGTTTTTGTTCTACCTAACCGCTCTTGTGTGCAGAGTAATACAAGGAATGCCTGCATCTTTACAACAAAGCAAGAGTTTCCAATATCATGTGAGTGCTTATCATTGAGACTAGCAGGTCCCCCAGATGGCCGAGATGTCACAGAACCTAAGGGAAAATTACAAAATCTCAAAAAACTACTTCAGAAAGAATTAGAAGGACTAGAAGCAGAAAAGGAACCCATTCAAAGATCTTGAAATATAATGAAATAAACTCTAAACATTTATTTCAATATAAATTCCAAAAGTGGATGTCTTTCAACCCAGTAGATATTTTCTCTAAGAAATTTAAACTACCGGTTAGTTTTGAGAACATACAATTGTTTCTTTATTGCTGCATAAATTCTTGTCTTACCGCAGGCATTTATAAAATCCAGTTGATGTTAGGATTCCACCTCGAGCTAATTTACTACAAGTAGAGAGGTATTCAGAGTACATTTCTGCTCGAGAGACTGAGCAATCAAGGTTCACTTCAAAATGGGCATTCAACCTGAGGATGAAAAAATAAACTATGAAGCAAAAGATGGAGAGAGTATTTTTAAAGGGTTGTTAAAACACTTCACTTTGTATCACAGACACTTCTGAGATCTGCCAACAACATGGAAGACAGCAGTTTAGTTATTATTTTGTCAGATGCTTCTTCCACATTTTCTCACTGCTTACAAATTAACACACTGGACCCCTAACACCTACAGTAGTTTTAAATTCAACATCTTATTTACATACTTACATACATATTATTTATTATTTATGCAAAACTGTCTCTATCTATGCCTTTTTTATTTTATATTCTGCAAAAACAAATGAGAATGCATGGTTTCTTGGTATCTCCTCCATACAGCTCTATTCTGATTCCTTAATGATTCTAGTTTCACAAAAGATGGGCTGAAAGCTAACTTCACACATTTTTATTGTAAGTCAATGTTTGCTGAACATCTAATATTCACTAAGCAGTGAAAAGTACTTATATCTCTTACAGGCTCTACACAAGTCCAGAGACCATCTAACCTCTAACCTCATAGGAAGCTGTGAGAAAAGGAAACATCTAACAGTTTAATTTTATTTCTCTTAGATCCACTACTCCAACGCAGAGACAAAGTTGTTAATCCTCAGCAGAAAACAGAGGCAAGTAAGAACTGACACTCAGTGCTCAAATACTGGCATGAAAACAAAAGAAATATTTTAGTTGTCAACATTTATTACAGGGCGCTATCATTCTGTAAAACTACACTGTGTTCTTCTTTGTAGAGCCCGACACTCCAAATGTAACTGGATGAAAAGCCTATGATGACATTCTTTAAATTGTGTTCTTTCATAAAGAGTACCATTTCTCCTGCAGTTGTTAGGATTTTATTATTACAAAAACAGACATTATATTAACAGAAAGTTTATGTATTAATTAAATTTGGCATATTGAACAAGTGACTATCCAGATGGATATATCATTTTAGGGTGACACACTAACACTGGTACCAGCAAATAGGAGATGTTCAGGACTTAAAATTGTGAAATGTGATCTGTGATTACTACTTTACTGTCACTGCACTTACACCTCCTACTGAATGTATTACTGTAGTAATACATCCAGGAAGGCCAGTTTAAATACCTTGTCTTTTTGCTTCAAGAGATAGAACTGAATTCTACTGCTATGATTTACTCTTTTACCCATATCTCTAGGAAGTAATGACTAAAGCATACCATGAAAATGTACATTTATCTAAGTTTGCTAATGGGATCTGTAGACAAAGTCCAGTTCCAGGCATCCCTGTTGAAATGCCTAAATATGAAATTTCTCAATCTTTCAGCAGTTAATTATTATGGTGATAATACTTTGCAGTGTGCAAAGACAAGCATGGTAACATCAGCTGACCACAAAAAGCTGCAGTATTTCCCCCCATACAGCCAAAGCTCTGTTGGAAGTATAATGATAACCCAAAACACTAGGCTTTGTAAATTCCATCCACTTTAACTGGAAGGTGCTTGTCTCCTCAGTGACAAGATGAACCTAAGAGCTGTGAAGCAGCAGAGGTGCAAGGCCCATCAGGAACTAATTAATACAAATACTTGGAACGTGAGTTGATTTATGTAAGACAAAGAGCTCAGAAAGATCACCTGCAGTCTACATGAGAACCACAGGAGAGACAGTTTCTCTCTAAATATCTGACAATAATATTAGTTGAAAGCAAGAGAATATGAATGGAAAATACTTTGATCTTCTTTAACTTGAGGTTCAGAATGATCATGTAAGAGTTTTGCAGGGCCTTAGCTTCATAATTTGATAATTACTTTTATACTGATTCAGTAAGAATGCAACACATTACCAGATAAATGTGTAACACTGCTTGACAATTTAAAAAATAAATTAAATCAAGATCAGAGTTAAAAATCAAATCAAATTCTGTCCTAAGAGACAAAACAACTAGCTTCATGAATCAATAGGCAAAGACTGAATAGTCTGGTAGAGCTTTTGCTTTCAGACTTCTTCATAGCAATGACAGAGTGGATTTGGTTTACGCAGAAAAATCAGTGTAACAGTAAAGACAAGCAAACTGGAAAATTCTGCGACACATGAATTCAGTATTTTTCTTTGTTTTTCTTCTTCATTAATGTATTTGAAAAGAACTATACACTTACCACTGACATGCAAATTTCTCGCTGTCTATCTCTACTATTCCTGGAGGCGGAGCAACATGTGGTGCTGTCCTGGAGGCTGTAGAGAACACAAAAAAAACCCACAAAACATGCTGAAATGTTTTTTGTCCTCCTGAATGAAGCACTTCATGACATCCACTGGTACATGCCAGTAAGGATCTCTCCAGCTAAGGCAAGCCACAAAGGTGCCCACTGCAGACTACAGAGCTGCACTACAGTTTACCAAAGTGAAGCAGGGCTTGCCAGGGCCAGAGTCATTGCTGAAGTGCAATCACAGGAGTGCACCCAGTGAACAGCTGCTTCCAGACCCATGGTCGTGATCTCAGCACTTTGCAGTAGTGAGCATGACTTTAAAGTGGCACAATACTCCACCAAAACAGGCACAAATACACAGCAATTATTTTTCCAGCTCTTAAGTGGATGCAAATATAATGCAAAGGATCTTGTAGCAATGCCACAACAGTTCATCCTATTCACTCTTGTTCACCCCCTCAGTTACATTCTCTCCCAGCCATTTTTTGCTGTGGTATCTACACCCATTCCAAAAACAGCACGCTTAGACATGCCAACCAGCCTGCTCCAATGGCTGTTTCTCAGTAACTTACTAAGAATAGTTACAATTTGGTTCCCATAACAAAAAACTGTTTAGAACCTTCAAGAGTGTGTCTATCTCATCTCATCTCTGCGATTCTACCAAATAATTTATGTTACTGCCCAATAATACCCAGTGTAAAATGTAACATAAAATGGACCTCTAATTCTCTGAAAATTGTGGGAACAATCTAGAATAGATACTTTTTCTTTCCAGTGAACAAGTTAAAATAAGCAATGTTTGTCACTTTCAGAGAATTTTCAGATTAGCAACTGAAAAACATTAAAATTCTTTCAAAGCTTGTTTCACAACAGTTTTGGCTAACATACCTTTGGCTAACATAGTGTATTTTCTTTGTGAGTGTTTGAAAAAGAGATATATGTTATGCACAACCTTACACTTATTTATGCAAACTAATCAGAAATCTAGAGAAGATAAAAATCACAGATCATAAATTTTATACAACACTGTGTTCTCTTGCAGTGATACTCACCTGGGACACCTGCTGCATGAGCCTGTGAAGAACCATGATCCATTACCTGTGGTCTGACATCAAGTATTCCTTGCTGGCTAACACACTGATGTTCAATGAGCTTTACAGCAGTAAGAGCATCAGGTCCAAACATCTGGATGTCCATAGAAACCAGACATACTAACGTATCTAAAGTATTGAATGTAAAACCAACAATGACATTAGGACAACAAGACAAATGCTGTTGGAACATACTGATTTGCTTTAAAATTGCCATGTGCTGAAAGGGAACAAGTCTTTTCATGCTTCTGTAGTTTTTTTTTTGTTTTTTTTTAAACACATTTTGTGGCATTAAAAAAAAATTTAGAATTTTTAGCATCATCAATTCCTTGAGGACACAATGAATAGATTTAGAAAATTCTATCCCCATGCTGTGTGCTCTCACAGACACACAAGCAAGCCACATTTTTAAGAATATGTCATGGTCAGTGGTTAAGTCTTTTTTCTTACTTAAGCGAGAGAAGAAACAGATTTTGCTTCTCCCTTACCTATGCTCTTCTCTACTTTAGCAATCTTTGAGCAGGCCACTTCTCCCATTTCTGTGAGCATGTATAGCACCTCAAGTGCTGAGATTACAAGCAGCACATCTGGTAGTGTAAGATGACATATGATCTCTTTATAGGATTCTTGATCCACATATTCACAAATTAAGACACCATTATCTTCAGCCTTACAAAGATTTGCCAAGATTTCCATGCCTGAAGAACAAATACAAAATAGTTTTAAACAGCAATAATTATAATTCTGATAAAAAAACAAGAATAGCTAGAGATCTTACCTCTCATTTTTAAAAATCTATCCCTTGACATGAGGCATTTTGTAACAGTGTGGAACATTAGATGAGTAGTTTTGAAATCAACAGGATCCAAAAGAAGCTGAGGAGAAAGAAAAAGAATTACTAACACTATCCACATAGTGCTAATGGCTCAAATATTCAATTTGCTTATCAAAATATAAGGCTCAGAAGGATTTAAGTGCAGCATACATAAATTTCACTCATGTTCATAAAAACTGAACCACATGAGCTTTTGATTGTACCTAGCATTTTGAGTCCCCTCCTCCTTTTCTGCTCTGAAGCAGCTATCTAATCTACACTTTCCAGTGCTCAGAATAAGGAAAAATAACTTTCTTATCAGGCAGTCAACGGTATACACAAACGGATTCTAATACCCAACAAAGACCAGAACTTGAGTAACAAAACATACTCCTTCCCAGATGCTATCCCATTCATTCTTCTTGTTTCTATTTCTGCTTCTCAACTAGAGATCCCAGGCATAAGTAACATTCTTTCTCACTCAAAAGTTAAGTTTGGTACATGGCAAATGAAAAACACCATCTTTTCTTTCAATATTTAATAGTGGACCAATACTTCTAATCTTATTCCTGGCTAGTATCCATTTTACTTAAATTTATATGCTATATTTTAAAATATAAGGACTATCTGAATATACTTCCTATAAAAATCCATATAATTTTCTGCACAATAATATGACATACTGAAATAGCATATTTTATAACATTCAAACCTCTCTCTCAAAATAAAAAAAAAGAAGAAGAAAAAAAAGATGCCTCACATGATTCTGGCAGCACACCCATTTGCCTATGACTAGTTTACACAAAGTACAGTATACAGGACATAAAATCCTCTAAAACCCTCTTTCTAAACACACTGTTTTGAAGTTATGACTAAAGGTTTATAAAGTGAAGAAGCAAGCATACAGACTGCAGAACTTAACAAATTAGTTTCTTCTCTTTGGGAAACTAAACTGAAAATTATACTTTATGAATATCTTCGTATCTCCCCACACCATCAGTCTTCTTCACATGATTCTATTTTAGCAAATGGACACATACAGTCGTATTTTAGTTTTGGCTCTGAACACTTGTTTTCAAAATGCTGATTACAAGTTTAGAGAATAATTTGTTTCCTTCACCATCCAATGATAAAAAAAAAAGAATTTCATTGACACTACTGCTTTTATCAATTTATATCTGACTTTTTCTGTTTGAAAGCACATTACCTCTGCTGCAATATTTCCCAGTGTGTCAAGCCCCAACTGCCGTAGAGAAATAAAGTGACTGTGAGCAGAGAGTAGCAGGAACCGAAGACAAGTACGATTAGCTGCCAGAAGTTTAACATTTCCCTCTTCAAAAGAAAGATTTCGTAAAATCACTGCTATCTGAAGTACCCGCTGCCCTTCAATATCATTAATGCCCAATTTGCGAGGTGGATGAAATAAGGATTCCCAAATCCATTCTTCTGATGGAATATCTATGAAGTAAATAAATATATATTAGTCCTTCCTTTGCTCAATTTACCAACATGCATGTATTAAGATTAGTCAAGATGTCTCACCTTGAGATTTGCTTCTGTCAGAAATTAGATCACGAACTTCAATATCCTCAACAATATCCTTCCAAAACTGAAGAAAGAATTAAAAATACTTAATTTCTAGGGGCTATTTCTTAAAATATTAATTACTTGTATTTCTATTATGTTAAAATATTGAAATAATATTTAAATATTATAAATTTTTCCCTTCAAGCACCGAAGTATGCAGTCATGATCAACCAACACTAGCACAGAAGTGCTTTGCTGAAGAACATACTGCAACTATGGGGCAGTTTTCCATATATCATTAGAAACACAGCAATTCCAAATGGAAAAAAGTGCAGCTCATCATCCTTCATCTCCTACAAACAGTGATGACCTAAGGCAGAATAAAGTGACTCCTCCCACTCTCAACAGATCTTAAGACTCCTGCAAGAAGTTACTATTAGGAAAGACTTTTTAAAGCTGCTGCTGTGTTTCCTACTTCATCATAACACACTAAAAAGAGAGAAACAACCACCATTATCACAAAAAACCTTTATAAATATAACCAAAGCAGAACACTTCAGCAGACTGGAATTCAAATTACTTTACAAACTTATGGCCTGGTCTGTAAATTGTTGTTTTGTTGCTAGTCCTGCTGAAATTCAACAATTAATCAATGAATTAAGTTTTGCAAACTAATAAAAATACACAGTGTGATGTATAATAATATAAAAATATATAATGATATATGCATTCTAATGTGTGTATCTGAACAAAGATATAAACCTTCCTTTGACTAATAAAAATTTGTACATTTCTTTGACTCACTAATGAAATACCATTCCTCTTTTGACTATAATCACAGAATAAAACCACCAATAAATCTGGATAAAAAGGGGAGGATGGGAAGTACAACCAGCTGAACAGCAGGAGAAATTTTGCTATGCAAATGTAATTACTAAATTGCAGCATTCATACCAAGCTTGACACTACTATTTTCTTGACAAATACAATACTACAGATTTTCTAAATTGGAAGGAAAAGAATTTTATTTTCACTGCAATGTTGCTAAATGGTGTCCAACTACTGTTTAGTAAAGAGGATTTACTTGCACAGAAAGGATTATTACCTCATTTTAACAAAGACAAGAACAGCCAGAAAAAAATCTTAACTTCTTACTGTTTGTGACAAATAGATTTTTCTAATTAATACTGAAGCTATCACAAAGATCCACAGAAGATGAAGGCATGCAGGCAAAATTCTATTACAAGGGAACAGGTGTAACATGACAATCTTGGTTTTTTTCCCTCCAAAGGAACAGCAAAAGTGGAAAGAAACAATGAAGCTTCCTGGGCATTCATTTGAAAAACACACAGCACAAAGGCAACAAAACATCAGTTCAGCATCCCAAGCAGTTATTTATTCCCTACTATGAAGGACACCTGCAATCTGATACAACATATTAACAGAAATAAAAAAGATGGTGTAAAAGAAATGGACTTTATCACTAGTTATTTATATATATATATTTTTAAATAATGTACTAATAGAAACAAAGCTAAAACCTGGAAGTAACCAAACAGAGCTTCCTGACAACCAGATACTAAGATGTAATGGACAAAGGTAAAGAACTTGATTCCCATTCACAGTCTGATCACTGTCAGTACCCAAGCTCCCTTGGAAAAAAATGCAAAGGATTATACAGAATCCACTGCAAATAAGATCAACCAAATGGCTGTCCATAAAAGCAATGGAGATGTAGCCCACAAAACAAAATGTACCAATGGTATGAAAAATGAGAGACCTGGAGTAACGTCAGCTTGACAGATTACTCTGAGAGACAAGGAAAGTGATGTTTGAAAAGTATTTCAGGTATTTAAGTGCATAAGGATCTCTGCACACTATCTGAGAAAGATTCAGAGGATAAACGCACAGTAAATGAAAAGAAAATTATATTTATAGAAAGAAGTTGGGCAACAAAATTTCAAAAATCACGAAATAAAGAAGAAAATCAGAGAAGTAAGTAAGGCACAAGAACTGCATGTATGTGGATTTTGGAGCTCTACAGCTAGAGGAGGCCTCAAGCAGTCCAAGAACATGAAATGCAAATAATTTGACTGAAGTAAACAGAGACGAACGGTGCATGAAGAAATGTAATGCAATTTCTCAGACACTACACATCAGACACTGAGTAGCTGCTGGAGACATGAAAGAAATACCTGGAAAAACAGCTAAATCTATCAGAAAATAAACATACTACATAAACAAATCACTCTTGAAAGTGAACTATACTCACAAGTGAACCCTGGTAACATGAGGACATTCAAAGCTAAGTGAAACAGACAAAAATGGGAAAAGAGGAGAAAACATCTGAGCAGGATGCCACCAGAGCTTGAGGATGGGGACAACAAAACAAACAAGGAGACACACCAGACGACTGGCTAAATGCCAGTTGTTCCAATCCCTAAGTAAGGACACACAGTCATTCCTGCTAACTAGACATTTAAGCTTATTGGGAGCATGAGGAAAAATCAAGTGGGGAGAATGCCACAAATTAACATAGCTGTAAGAGACAACAGCAGGTTCAACTTAAATAATACTCCTATTTGGACAATAAATGGAACAGATTTACTGACTAGTAAAAACATTTGATTCAGTTTAGAAGTAATTTATGTAAAATGTGAGAAGATATGTCCTGCTGCACTTAAGATAATGAAAAATAGAAATTTTTCAAACAGTCTTATGTAATGCAGTAAGGACTGGGGGGGAAGGGAAAGAAAAAAGAAAAGAAAGGTAATTGATTCCCTTGAAGTTTAGTATAAAGAAACACACTGCTTTTCATCTTCACCTTCAAGTGACAGAACAGTGATACTGGAGGACACCACTGGCACCAAAATGAACAAACAAAAAAATGAAGTTTAATAAAAAAAAAGATAATATGAACAGTGAAAGGAGTAACTTACTTAATAGCTGGGTTTTTTTCTTAAAACTGCAAAAGCACATTTAAAAAAACCTAAAAGCAAACACCAAAACCAGACACACAACGTCTGTGCTGGCAACCAAGCATCTCTCTGCTACGTCAGGAAGCTCCCATGCCTCCCCCAACCTCTGTTTTGACATAACTACAGCTGCAACACAAAATAAATTACTTCCAGTAGTAAGGTCAAACAAATGCTTGCAGTGAGATGCTCTGAAAAAATCTGAATTCCTGGCATTAGAGATACTTTTACATGTGATGTCAAGTTTTTCACATGCTTTCTGAGTATTTCTGCCATGCTGTCAGCAGTATTTCACTACAGAATGGTACTATATATGTTGTAATGTCTAAAAATAGATCTTGGAGAGCATCCAAGATTTTATTAGTAAACCTTATTGCAGTTACAGGGGTTCTACTTAAAACTTGGTTAAAACATTTATAAGAACCACCTGCCCTTATAACAATTACTTAAATTTATATAATCAATATGTAATACATTAGAATACTGTATAATTTCAGATGTTTACAGAGTGAGACATGGTGCTTGTTGCTGCTCTGGATCAGCAACAGTCTGTGATAGCTTAGTGGGAAGTAAGAGCTAAGTGCTTCAAAAAAACCCAACCAACCCAACCAACCAACCCACAACCTACAGTACTTCTGGACATACTTTTTCAGTGGAAAAGGGAAATCTTGAAGATTATGAAACATTAATTTTTACACTTAATTTTGGCACACTTGAATCTCATTTACAAGTCCATATAATCACAAATATGAGAGCTTAGCTTTCTTGGTTTTAAGTTTACTTAGGAAATTTTGATTAGGCAATCTTTACACTAGTATTTCAACAATACTTATCAATTAACAAAAACTACTATGGTCCAGCTTGTTCCCAAACTGAGTTACATAAAAACAAAACAAAAGATAAATGGAGACAGCTCCCAACAAATATTGTTCTGTAATACAGGCATGATATTGCAGAATATAAAACAATTATGGAATTGAGCAGAAATCTGCCTTTATGAGGAACTCTGAAGATTATCTCTTCATATTTTTATTTAATAAAAAGCATAAGGTATCCAAATATATTTTAATCTAGCTTTCTTCTACTTTAGCCACATAAATCATCACTTGTAATTCAAGAAATCACATATCATAGTAAATATGCTGAAATATCAAATCTGTTTAATCTATAATGCATGCTCTTATTCACCTAAAAAAGCTCATCTAGAATAAACAACCATTTGTACAAAGAAACTTTAATTCTATTTTTACTTCATTTCACTGCTTGTACAGTAGCTCATGCCCTCTAGTGGTAAGATTTAAAAAGCCTTCTGCAAAAATAAGTTAAAGTACTATTAAATACTATTAAAGTATTTCTCACAGCTTCTTATGCTTTGATCTTAATTTTTATAATTCAGAATGTTCCTTTACTGATCATCACAGTTCACAACGAAACCCAACACAGCATTGTTGCCTCTTGGTAAATATACTGCCCAACATCCCTTTTCTTCACACACATTAGTTTCCTTACAAAAAGAAACATAGAAACTTTTGTTCATTTGCCTTTACGTATTTTTTTCTTAATACACTTCTTCCTACTCATCCCAACATTTTAAGACAACTGTGACACAGCGTCCTATTATATTTAAATCAAAGGAATGAAGTTGAGAGTAATTTTAAGGACATATGCTAGTGTATCTCAGAACTTTCAATCTTTTTAAAGGATTTGATGTCCACCACATGCAGTACAAAATTATTTTAGTAATTTTTGATTTACCTTAACAAAATCTCTATCAGTTTTCTCCTTCCACTCTTCTCCAAATACGGCAGAAAATGATCCTAAAGCTTTAAGCACAAAAAGCATATTTTAGTGAAGTTTTTAAATATGAACATTTTTATTAATCCACAAACTAAATAAAGATTCAAGAACACTATAGACTCTTCCCGTGTTTCCTTTTGATCTTAAAAATACTGCACAAACCAGCTGAAATGTCTGTTGTCATTTAATTAACAGCTATTGCAAATTTACAGTGTAAACTGAAAGTAAGGAGTTCATAAGGAAAGGCCCAGTTTGTGAATCCTGTAAAAAAAAAAAAAAAAAAAAAAAAAACAAACAACTTTTCCAGGAGAAAGACTTCTCCAGGGGAAACTTTTCCAGAGTTCTTTTCCAAGAGCCAAGTTGACTGGTGTGTTTTCACCCTCACTCAAGAGCTGTTTTCCATGTGCGCTGTGTAAGCACAAACACTACTGCAGTAATGAAACAAATTCCCACTCATGTTTTCTAAAAAATAGCAGTAAGATTTTGACAATGCTCAATTCAAACTCAATATTTAACCAAGACCAGTAATAGACGCTCTTGGCTGTTTGACTGAGCCACTACCACAGCTTTTGTAATCATCACTCTTTGAAAGCAGTTACGACTCAGTCAATCTGATTCAAATGCTGAGTCAATCTAAAAATACTCTCTTGCAATAGTTCTATAATGAACTAATGACACATTTCAGTTAAACATTTTGGTTCATGTTTTCTTATTTTGTACAAAATGCTACAAATCTCAATTCCAAGACCACATGAGCTTTCAATTCACAGAATCCAAACCAAGGCCTTATGCAGCTCTCCAAGCTGAATATACTTTATAATCCTCAAACCCCTGCGGTTGCCCCATGACCTGCAATCCAGCTGTCATCCTGAAGTTTAGGAGGGAACAGGAGGGAAGGTGATGACATATTTTATTACCTAAAAACCACTATAAATAATAACAATTATAAAACCTTAATTATAGACAAGAAAAATCTAAGACCTGTATTAAATAAAGTTAATCAGCTATTTTTTATTGCCACCTAACATTACTCTGGTAGGATTTTCATAATGGCTGAATTTACTAACTAGAGAACTCATTTATTTCAGCATGAAACCTGGCAGATTTACCTTTCTTATAAAACCACATCAATATTTCAAATTGAAGTTTCATGCTTCAAAAATAAGTAAACATACCCCTGCCGTTTCTTTTCCCCCTTTGTCCCAATTCGTCCTCCTAATGCTGCTAGGACATTTTCCCAGATTTATCCAGAAGAGACACAATCATGTACTATAAAAATGAAGTTTTTCCCAGATAATGAAAACAGTGAGCTTATTACATGCTCATCATTCCTCCCAGCTTTACCTCAAATATTTTTCAAAAAACACTAAACAGGACAAGCTATGGAATAAATTTGTTCTTCAAGTTAAGAAGAACTCCAGAAAACACCGTCTGCCCACAGAACATAAAAAAAAGTTCCTTAAATAGCAATACATAATTAAATTATTTGCAAATTCCTAAATCAATAGAAGTTTCATCAAGAGAACATGGGAGTGATGGTAACCTCAAAAATCTAGAGAGCAAGCATTCTGGAATCACATGGAGGACTAAGTTTCCCTTCCCTAGCTTCCTTTCAAATATTTTCCTTTGAAAGCACTTGTGCCTGGACTAGACGCAAACACTAAATGACCAAGTTCTAACCATATCTGAAGGACACTGAAAAATGTACAAATTTTTCAGAAAATTTGTAGAAAAAGCAAGAGAGAAGTTAGAAGACACTAATGCAATACTGGGGGGAGAACGTGAAAGCTACAAATCCTTATGTAAAAATGCCAATTATTAAAAAACCCAACTAAACCATATACAATGGCTAACACTGGCTCTTACCCAGCATTTTAAATCAGAATCTTTGACATCCCATACTATGTTTGTGCTTACACACGCAAAGGAGATTTCTACTCAAACAAATATGATCGTTTACATTATCAGACTTAATTATGCTCGGCTGAAAAGGCTCATTTGAGCAATTTTTTCTGGAAGTTATTTCTGAATTTCAGTATTAAAAAACCAACCAACCAAAAAACCCCACAAAACCAACCAACCAACCAAACCCCCCACAAACAAAAACGAAACCCAAATTCACAAACAAATAAACAAACATAAACAACAAAATATTAAAACCAAACCAAAGTGAAAAAGCTCAGCACATAAACATGGTAAATACTTCCTCCTCATCACCCCAAGATAAAAGCTATACTGTTATGATTTTACAATGGTTTAGGTTAATTTATGTTTTGCTCCTCTCTTGACAGGAGGCCATTAACAAGGAATTATTAGGCATGGAGGCATTTCTTTCACACTGAAAAAAATCTGAAGAATTTATCTGACATACTTTAGTATTTTGAAGGTATCAACCCTCATGTAAAACTTATGTGCTAACATATTAAGTAATTCTGAAAATCTGATTAAGACTTTTCTCCCCTGAGTTTTATAACCTGAATTTCACTGCAGTTAAATGTGTAGTGAAGTATCAGGACAAAAATGTTAGCATGACATTGTTTTCAGACTACTTTGACTTAAATTTTAAATATGCACTGCCATTAAAAAAGAATTACAGAAACTCAGCATGGTCCTACAAATTCAAAAGGAAACAGTAATACACTACAAAGAGATGGAAATCCAGTGCTGTAAATTTAGCATCCTGAACAACTGAACTTCACTACCAAAAAACTAATTCTTACATTTCACTAACCTGTAAAATAGACTTTTAAGATTAACTAACTTAAAAGGTATTTGTTACATTTGATAAAACCTGTAATCAAAGACAAGAGGAAAAACTAGATATATTACTGTGAAGTAAGTTATTAACATTTTAATGATCATGAGTTGTGAAAGATGCTACAACAGGTATGGATGCTTTCTGTTGCAAAAATGTTGATATATACTTACTATCATCAAACACCCCAGCATTTGCAAGCAGTAAAGTGATGATTTTAGGGTCCTTTTCAAGCTGCATAACATGCTTGCTTTCATTTGAAAGAAGAGTACACACATTAATTGCAAAGTCCACTTCATTTGGGAGTCCAGATAACAGTGAAAGCACCAACTTATTATAGTCATTTGGTGAGTTTAAGTCCATAGACAGCCCATAGCTTTGACGAAGATAATCTAAAAAAAAAATACAATCAACAACATTTTCACAGCTACACTCAATCTTGAAATGATATAAAAAGCAATATTATTGTAAGCAAGAATTTGGAAAAAGTTTGTTTATAAATTATTGCCGTTTTAAACAAGCTTTCACAGTATTCAATGTATTTTTTGTCTGGCAAAAACACAAGAACCCATTTCACTTTGCTGTGTACCTTTCTAGTTACATATCAATTCCTCTGCCAGCTCCAGAATGCAACAATGTAGCCTGTTCTCCCAAAGAAAAGCTTACAAAACAGAAGCTTTAATTAAGCAGAATGGAATTGTAATACAATTTGAAGTCTATTTCTACACAACAAATTACACGTCCATTCCACAAAGCCCACCAGCTTCTGATTTAAAGCTTAAATAACTGTAGGCTCAATTCAAGTATTTGACTCTGTGGAGAAATTAGAGATTGAAAGAAACACACTGCAAATTTTCAAGGTAATTTTTTTCAAGACAAGTAACTACACAGCTCTACTAATTAGCAAGGATAATATTTGTAAAGAGAAGAAATAGCTTATGGATTTTAATATTTGTTTTCTTCTGGTTCACAGTGGAAAGGTTTTTGAGTGTATTAAACTAATCATTTGAGTGTCTTACAGATTTGATGGTTTTAATATTATTGCAAATGTATCTATGCACTATTTCTGCAGCCTGTCAAAAAAAAAAAAAAAAAAAAACCCAAAAATGCACCCACACACATGAAGGAAATAGCACTTTCACTCTCAAGAATTTACCTGACACGCTGTGCTGCTGGTAGTTATAGGAAGTTGGAATTGCACCAATAGGAAGTTGTGGCTTTGGATTGCCTGGTTGTACCTCATCATCCTCCTCTCCAAAATGATGGACTTTTTCATACTTTTCTAGATAACTGAAATAAAATTATTAAAAGAATGTGGTTTTAGTGCAGCTAAATCTTTTATTCCAAAAGCAGAACTTCCAAAGGAAGCAATCTAGAAACACGAAGATTTACTGGAAACAATAATCAAGATGCTGAAAAACAAATGCTGAGTCAGACTGACAACAGGTGACAGAGAAATGTAGATATGTGTAATTACTGCTTAATATACCAATTTTTTCACATTTTTCAAAAATGTTACTTAGATAAATTGCATCAAATTGCTCCCCTTTGCGCTAAGTCTGTTTTGCAAAAATCAACTTTTGCTACTCAAAGTAAGTCTGCAAGTGAAAGCATCATAAAAACTACTCTGTACTCTCTACCAACACATACACAACACCAATACCAAGGTCAAGTCCAGAAAAAATACTTATTTCTTTTTTCCTTGTTTAAAGAGAAACTGCACACTAGGTCTTAACAACTACACAGGAGTAAGAGACTTCAGGGATTCCAAGGGCAGCAATTCAGGAACTTGAGAGCCATAACTGCAGCTAGTAACCACTGGAAATCCCTTTGAACCTCTTAAGAAAAAAAAAAGCTGATGTACTGTACAAAAAATGGACTTTAAGCACAAAACCTATATATACAAAAAGTAAACAGTCAAGCAGTTTGATAAATTAATTACCTCAATGACAGTTAATTTAGTATTAGAAATGTAACTTTCAGAACCTTCTACACTCCAGTATATAGAGTCAATTTAAAATACCCACTGTAGCATTAACTTCACAGTGATATGCAGTTGAAAACCCTTCATGAAATTAAGGTCAAAGCTGCCTAAACATACAGATTTTAACTGTGCTGAAAAATGACAATGCCAGGTCAATAAAAGAATAAAAATATTGTAAAGTCAGAAAAGAATTTAAAACATTTATATTTCTCTTTGTATATGCTAAAATATTTACTATATGAGTAAGCTTTTGTATAATCTTTGCTAGTAGACACTGAAGTAATTAACTCATGGTAAATCAGAAAGATTTTAAGGAAATAGCATTCCCACTGACCTCTGAGGAATATTTCCCATTCATTAAATTAGTAATTATTTCATGAAGTGAGGTATCAATGACATAACCATACCATTAATGTGTTAGCAAACAATTTTTTTCTTAAGAAAAGGGCACATTTCAGAAGAAATGAAAGACATCAGAGCTAATAAGGCAAATGATGCTGTACTGTATCACATGCAAATACCATTCATGTCTGACTAGAGTTCAGGATATTCCAAGTACTACATATGCTATTGTTACATGAACCATTGCCAGAGTCCCCTCCTTATTACATAAACTCTTGAGTCAGTTAAGCAAAAATCTTCCTTGCAAGTCATTTGCTTTTAGGCTTTTGAAACGACTAAAAACTTACACTTAAATATGATTGCTTTTATATTTAAAATAAAAATACTTATTTATGTGAGTTAAACTTCAACCAAGTATCTGCACAGAAAGTAAAACCTTCTAAAACTGTTTATCAGTTTTTAAAGTCATAACTCAACCCTGTTCTAAAATCTAAACCCTAAACTTTCTCTTCCCCTACATTTCCTTACCCTTTATCCCACTTCTCTCCTTTAGCTTACATCTTACATCTAGATGAATCAAA
Source organism: Zonotrichia leucophrys gambelii (assembly GCF_028769735.1). Taxonomy (NCBI): domain Eukaryota; kingdom Metazoa; phylum Chordata; class Aves; order Passeriformes; family Passerellidae; genus Zonotrichia; species Zonotrichia leucophrys. Next base: position 19,025,766 of record NC_088170.1, on the reverse strand, counting down.
TCTGCAATCCAATCAATTTTAATTAACAGAGCCTGTGCATTTATGGTCAAAGCCAAAAAGAGCAGTTCAAAGACAGCCTGACCTTCCCTTTTTCTGTCCCATCACTCACTCTGCAGAGAGCTCATTCAGAAAAGCAGGAGGATTCTACATTGGCTTTCCAGTCATTTTTCAAACTGAGCAGGGGTCAGATGAATACTAGCTCTGGAGCAGGAGTACATAGCCAGGGATGCCACATGCACTGTTTCTACACTGGCAGAAGCTACACTGCTGTAGCTTGTCTAGTAAAAGCTGGGGCTAGAGCTAATTTCCTTGTATTTGCTGGTCTGAGTCAAAGCCTGAGCTTAAAACAATTTCATTATTGAAATAAAATTTCACAGACACATTTAATAAGATGAAGTAAAAATACCTATACAGAAACACATAGTACTCAATCTGCAAATTATTCCGGACTTGTCTATTCTACCAAGACTGAACATCTATTTAAGCATTAAAAATATATATTGTATTATAATGTATATAATACAATATATATTTTTTGTAATTGCATTTTGTAAATGTAATTATGTAATTGTATTATATATTGTATATAATGCATAATAATGTATATATACATTGTAAAAATGTATATATCATAAAATAGCTCATGTTGTTCCATAGTGTTATATGGAGCATATACACTTAACCTTATGCTTTTTATTAAAGCCATATTCCAGGAAAGCTGAACAATATGAATATCCTAGATGTTCTCCTCTGTTAATATCTAATTTATTAAAATGAGTTAAAGCAGTTCCACTGAAAATAGAAAATTTCAAAGTTCAAGAATTTACTTCCTTTCTTCCCCCTCTGAAAAAAATTTAGGTACATACTAAAAGACCTCTGCAAACTAAAATGTTCATAATTTGTTCAGTGCTGACAATGGTCATAAAGTTCTCACAAATGTCTTATTAAGCATTTAACAAGAAACCAGGACTCAAATTACTTTTAAGTGATGATCTAATCTTTCCCCATGCCAATGCAAGGATTGACTTCACTTTACTAAATTCTGAGCTCTTTATGTTGTTATTCAATTTACCCAGGTTCTACCTCTTCAAAGAAGGATCCTCCTTTCTTATCTCACCCCAAACTACCAAGTTTGACAGGGAAAAGTTGAAAACTTTACAAAATAAAGCCCTCAGTAATCCCAAAGCATCAGTTACAAATGCTAAACCCTGCCTTCCTCCCACCCCAAGAAAAACCCAAACCTCAAACCAAACAACAGAAATACATTCCCCACCTCTAACACACTTTATTCTCTTTAAGACACTTCCAGTATTCAGGGAGGATGATGCACTATTTGTCAATCCATTGTGTGTAACAGCACAGTAATACTAAATTTCAACTATAATAACCAGACTGTAATAGACTCTTCAGTATGATTCCTTTATGCTACAAAAGTACCAGCTGTTTACAGACAGCTGTACGGATCTCCATCCTCCAAACATTCCTTTTGTTTCCTGTAGAGAGAATGCACAGCCTGGAATTTCAGTATAGAGAAGAAGCTTTGTAAAATTAGCTTGTACAGGGGCTTTACTAGTCTTAAATTCTAATCTGAACAGTCTGGCATATAGCTACTATGCAAACAGCAGAGCAGTTCAGCATAAACACGTCTTGCTCTAAATACACAAGAAATTTAAAAATAATAAATGGAGCTTTTCTATTACTGAAAAACAGTTGCGCAAATGCTCATATGTTATAATCAGTTGCAATGGCTAATTTCATGTTTCAAAACAACTTGGATCTGCAGTTATAGGCTAGAAAGGTATACTTTGGTCACAGAAAAAGGGTTTCAGGAATTCAGAATGCTTCCTTAATTTCACAAAGTCCCAGGCAGTATACATCAGCAATATCAGTTTTCTGAACTTCTCTTTTAGTTTCAATACCAACTGAACAATTAGATCCCAACAAAGAAAGATGCAGCTATTATCTACAAAAAAGAATTAAAGCAACTAGCTAAATTCAAGACCAGAATTTAATTATTAATAAAGCAAACAATGTATATGGGATAGTAAAGTTTTTAAAAAGTGTTAAAAATCCCATTTAAGTACTATGTTGAAGCCTTGGTGAAGATGGAATATTAAGGAATACTTCCTTCTGTACCTGTGAAGAAAGATACTCCACACAGTTAGCATGGCACCCTGAACTGGTGTTACCCATTGGACACATGAAACAAAATATTGAAGAAACTGAAATGCACTGAAACCCATTTACAGCCACTCTTGGCTTTTCAGCTTGGATCACTCCTCTGTTCAGAGAGGTTTAGCTTAAATTAAATAAAGAAATAAATGGAACAATAAATAATTTTTTTAAAAGCTACACACCCCAAACAAAACCAATACCATCACCACCCCCCAAAAACAACAAAACACACTCACAGAGCTCTGGTGAATAGCCAGAACAGGATATGCCAAGTACTGAAAAATAGGAAAATACGTGGGCAACCAGAGACAGACACATGCAGACCAGCTACTTTTTGAAGGGCAAGAAATTTTGATCTTTTCTGAAAATCTGAGTTACTTTCAGGATGTCTTGACTTGGAAATCAAAAGATCATATCTCTTTAAAAATCAAATTCCTATTACTCATTCTGTTCCTCTGACAGCAGTAAGTCACTTTGTTCCATTCAAGTCTGTGAGAAAAAAGTTCTCTGAAGATGAGTAATATTTTTGTCCATGCAAAATACTTATTTAGTAACAACATAGGCTTTTATTCAGCCCAGTGATTTTTAGGCTTGTTTTCAGATATTTAGGAAAAAATACTAACAAAAAGAAGCCCACACTAGGTACATCTAGGGGCATGTATAATTTTCTATAAACTGTAGCCCTGAATGGGCTTAGAGTATACCAGAAACTGGTTCATGTAACAGTATTAAACATCTGGCTCATTTGGATATTTTGGCTCCCTTTACCAGGAAACAATAAATGCACCAAAACATTAAGCTAATGTCTGGCAAAACACAACATGAACTATCACAGTCCAACTATCAGCTCCCTCCTCACCTTTTTACTCAGCTGAAGAGCAACCAGGTACCATTTCTACCACAGCTCTCCACATCACCTTTTTTGGAACTGTATTTCTAACAGCATTGCTAGTGGGAGACTGACAGCATGACCTTGCACCATTTCTGTTTGCCTGAACACCACCCATCATGATGCAAGACAGACACACTCTTCCTGCTCATTCACTTGTACTCCCTCTCCCTCTTTGCAATACTATTGACAACAACATCCTATATAACCATGAGACAAAACCATGACTGTAATAAGGATTTCACACTATTGAATATTCCAATTTGTATTACTTTAAGTGAGAAGTGTTGCATATAGTCTCTCTTTGCCCCTAATTCGACATGACGCTTGTTCTAAACTCAGAAGGACTAAGGAACCCATGACAAATCATGAACTTGTGGTGCCAATCAAAAGCTACAACCTTTTCAAAAATACACCATCTTTATTAGAAAATCCATTGCAGTCCTACAGCTTGAATCTATGCCTGATACAGTTACTTGAAAATCCAATCCATTTATGAAGCCTAATAGCAGGCAGTATTTTAATCCCATAGAAGGCTGTTTCTCAGCAAGGCCAAAGCATTTAAACTTAACTCTGCTGCTGGCACACACAGTGGAGAGTGGTGCCACACACTGCAATGAAAATCCTGCTTAGAACTTAACAATGCTGCTGCTGCAATGTACCACTCATTTACTCATCTCATAGATGCTCACTTACTAAATTCCTATCCCAAGAATTATCGTAAGTAGTTTCTGAAAATGGCAAACACAAAAACTTGCTACAAGGCTCTGCTCAAACTTTTAGTGTGCACCAACAAACTGCCTCAAATTTGATCTCATGTCTAAGTGTTTTGCCAGTGTCACCAACAATCTTTTCAGGTTGGGTTTTTTTCCCCCCCTGGCCCTGAGGGCACCACGAATTCCAATTCAACAGTTAAACCCAATTATTGTCAGAACTGATGCTTGCAGCTGAATCCTTCAACAACAACAATTTGCATTTTCCATCTTCACCTTGTCTACCTCAGAAACTGACTATCTCACATAAGGCTTCCAGTGAAACATGGCACATGTGATGCTCAGCATTGTTTGTTTGATTTCTGGTTTGTTGTGACCACCTAATAGGACAGGCTGACAGATCAAGACTCTCAATGCTGTACTTGACCAGCATGGCAGACAAATATGAAACTCCAAGAGCTGTGCTTTTCAAACACCTGGTGGAGCGTCCCACAGTGTGCACGCTGGATACTGTCCCAACCAGGCTGCGCTGGCCTCTTTGGAATGAGGTCCCATGTGGGCCCATGAGACCATACACACCATACCAGGGGTTCTACCATCCAGCCTCCACCCTGACAGGCTCTGTCACACTTCAGGAGAATTGTGTGCAAACTCAGAAGGCCTTGTGCAGATTAAACAGCCCCAGCCTGTTATACACAATCACATACAAACTACAATTGCATTTACATGGAATTTAAATACGTTAAATTTTAGTGCCACATTTTGTAACACAAGACTACATGATAGATGGTCCAATTTGGTTGGAATTTCGTTATAACATTCTTATCCTACCAAGAAATCTTTGCAAACAGAGGAAATACATGTCTTCATGAAGTTCTGAATCTTTTCCAAGGCAATCTTTGTTAATCTTTGTTGGAAGGAAGTGTAAAAGTTATAAGCATCAGCAACCCTCCAAGTTTCACTTTATTAGACATTACAAGAAAAAAAAGTCAATGTTTCAAAGAAAAAAAAATAAATCATTCAAGTTAATGAAAATACCTCGTTAGTATCTATAGGAACACCGAGAGGAAAGAAATTAAGATCCTATTTCATGTTTTCATACTCATAAGGCTCCAGCTTAGAAGGGAAATAATATAAGATATATTATCAGCTAACTAAAGTGCTTTTGCTGGAGAGCAGTTTCAAAAGACTGAGGTGGCTGGAGGATGACATCAGTCTCTGAAGAAACTGCACTACCAGCAACTCCAACAGATTCTAGATAAATACACTGCTATGTAAAGCTTGTCTTAATTTATTTTTCAGTTTCATTTAAATGCAATCTACTTGTGATCCACAGCTGTGGTCCAGACTTCCTTTACAGGAGTAACTCTTCTACGTATTCCCACTGTTTCCCCATAACAATTCAAATACAGCATCACCTCTTACTGCTTCAGTGGCTGTTTTATCAGACCCACTGGGCTTCACATCCAGGAATACATGAGCTGTACAATTACTAACAGTATTAATTCTCCAATCTTTATCTTTTCAACAAAGGCAATTCCCAGACGTATTCCTCTTACTAATACTACAGTCACTCTGTTTCCATCTAGGATGACAGCTCATCAAATCTCAAGTATAATTGCAGTCTGAGTTTAGCTCTTCAAGCAAAACATCAGCACCCTCTAGATTTGTTATTATTATCTCCATCACATTTTCACAAATTCTTGAAAAACCCCAAAGTTGATCTATTTAGAGAAATCATGTACAGAACTGTCTAGATTTCTCCACAGTGCCTGAACACAAGAGTACCTGAATGGCAAAGATTCACTAAAACAGATGGTACCACAACTTCAGAACTCCTGTAGGCCCATGCAGGAAATTTTAACCAAGCATTGTGCGGTGTGCCCACAGCACAGCGACTGCACACAACATACTACTGCCCACACTGGTCACCTTATTTCAGACCATCACCCAAATCCCAAATACCAAGACATCAGGAAAGCCACTGTAACAATTTCAAGTATTCATGTATCCACTGCAAAGCTGGCAGCAATACAAATGAATACCTCTACACAGTAATATGTATTGTGACAGTAATAATAAAACTTTCAACTAAATGCAGCTTCCGACATAGCATTAGTTATAAATAGCACGTCTTGTAAAACAGTCTGCACAGAATGCTAAAACATGCTCTCAGTGAACACTATTTAGGTCACTAAGTGAAGTATCAAGATAAATACTAAAGTAAAAATTATTTGTTTATGTGGATTCCTTCACAAACCTATCCTAGGACTGGGTGGTGTTTTGCCAACAGATGTGTTTATCTGGTAAGTGTATTTAACAAGAATATATTAAAAAAAAATAAAACACATACTTAATTTAAATAAAAATCAGAACAAAGTTATCATTGCTACACAACCTGGTAACTTAGAACATGTTTAAAAGACAGAAGTTTCCATTAAGAAATAGTGGTTTATGTTTTGTCAAATACCAAAGCTAAAAATCTATTCGATACTCCCCAGATCAGATTCGAGCAAAAGCACATTAAACACATTAAACTGGCCTATATAAGTATCCTACAAATATTTAATTACTCTATGAATAAAAACTACACATATTACAAACAAGTATAGCTTCACCTGACCATTACGTCTCTTATTATTTAATCATTATGAAATTTAAATTGGAGAAATACTTTTTGTGTGTGTGTGTTCAGGTAGCACAAAAGAAAGTGGAGAAAGAAATACTTGTTACAGCAACACAACATTATATCAGAGCACAAAATGAAGAGCTGTCCTCACCAAACAGGAAATTTCTATGGCAATTCTGTCCTAGTTTTTTTTTTTCCAAATTCAGGATGCAAGCTGGCCTTGTAGTACATATGATTAAGAAAGTGATTCCCTGGTTTTTTTTTTTGGTTTCACAGTTCCATTATCAAATATGCAAATCCAGAGAGACAGTATTTTTTCACAGGGACAGTTCACTTTCAGACTTTCTGGGACTTCATTACTGTTTCCAGAGAAACTTCACTAGGGGGTTTTGTATGCAAGGAATAAATTCTTTAATATTGTGCCTGATAAGCATTACACTGAAGTTATTTTCACAACAATAATGCCCTGAATTTATCCCATCAAGAATTCCCAATTCTTTGCCTTTCTCTCAAACCCTTACAAATCACACAGCTCGCTGTATTATCACAGACAATAACAGTCAGTTACCTTGTCTTGTCTATGCAGAATAAATTTATCCTGCAAAGGCATAAACTGGCAAAATGCCACAACACATGAACAAAATAAGATATCACATGCTTACAATTAAAATTACACACTTTCTCAGAACACTTTGCTAAACTGGAATCTGGCTCATCTGCAAAGACTTGAATACTCCTTTTCAACCACAAATACTTATCTTTCACATTTTTCTAATTTAGGAAGTTTATACACTTTTCAAACTGCAGTAATAAGAAAAAATACCCTTTGAACTTAAAAATAATTCAAATTACTAAAAATCTGTAACACTCATATTTTAAAATATTAAAAAGATTTAATTTTTTAAAATAATTGAAAATATTAAAAATTTGTAACCCCAAATATTTGCGTACTTCACTAAGTCTGCCAACAGAAATGCTGCTTAAGGATATTAATCAAACACCCCTGACAAAAAATATGTCAGCTGTTTCTAGGATGAGGTATGGAAGTCCAGACTATGCACAGTCAAAGTACTATCTTAATTATTGGAAAATGGCCCTTTCCCCCGGCCTATTATTAATCCATACTCTTTGCTGCATTCTGGCAGCGCTTTGACAAGAAGGGCCAAGAGGTTCCCGTAGCAAGCCTGGTAATTAGAAGGATATTATACACGAGTACAATAACAGTAGATCTGAATCTCTTGAAAACAGCAGTCTAGAAATAGTTTTTCTAGATTTTGGCAATTACTCTAGCCACCATAGTAAACATTTCCACAGTACTTCTTTCAGTGTTATTCAACAGTTACTGAGAAAATCCCAGAACCATAAAACAGAGAATAAAAATATAGAATTTACTGACTCCTATTGATTGTAGTCTGTTTCTGAAACTTATTGAGTCTACAAGCATTTATTAAAAACTTATAGCCATGCATTTTATCACTTCACATAGCTATCTGCAATTTCACCATTACTTTCTGCACAGATCTGGCAACTTTAACAGTTGCACTTTTCTGCCTTCATCACAAACCAGTCTTTTCCTGGAATTACATTTATTTACAATTTCTCTGTCAAACTGTATTCCCTGCTCTGACCACATAATCAAAGTACATGTATGAGTTTACATGTCCTTATTTATGTGGTAAATTAAACAAAATACCAACATTAATTAATTGCTGAACACTCTACCAGGGATTAAATATTCATGAAAAAAAAAATCTGAATAAGAGGATACTGCTGGGATTCTGCACAGTAGGAACATAAATTCTTTAAGGTGCAGGTGGAGAGGAAAAAGCCACCTTGGGAGCAACTACTTTCTTTGTCTCAAAATCTTCCCAGAAATCAGTTTGTAAAAACAAATGCAATTGGACCTTCATAAAAATACTCAACCTAAAAATACCTGTATGTTTCAAATAAATACAAACCTACCCACATGGAAAGTAAAATAATGATAATAATGACTAATCTTACAATTTTTGATCACCTAACAATATGCAGTTATGTGGTTTAAAGTATCCCAGTGCATTCTGAGAATGCAGCCAAGTGCAAATTTAGAAATGATGATAAAGAGGTAACGTATCGATTTAGTTGTCTAAAGCTGTAGAGGCTACACATCTATACCAGTAAAATCAACAGTGCATTCCTGAGCATGGCAATGAATTGCCTGCACCACTAAACTGCTAAAGAAGTGCCTGAAACAACTTCTGTCCAGGCCAATTAGCATTCTTTCAAGCAATTTGAAGGCACCATTCATTGAGCCATCCTTGGTATGGGGACCATTCCCAGAATAACTCTGGATATAACTACCCTGTTTTGGGACTAGGACTATGGGTGTGAGCCACGTTATGTCAATTAGCCTGAGACACACTTAATTCACTAATATAGACATAGCCAGAGAATCATCGAATGCTACACAGATGGCCTCTAGCTTAACACTAATTCTGATAAAGCATGAGGAAAGCAGAATGACAGATGAAGTGTCACTCCTTCAGAAAACATTTTACAATAACCAACACAATAATCATGAAGAATTTATAAGCATTTTCTTTTTGCTTTTTATAACTGCAATGTAAAGCCATTAAAATATATACAAAGATAAAAGAAAGACAACAAATAGGCATGATGAATACAGATAAAGCCCACAGATCAGATTTCCTGTTGGAAAATATTCATCTCCGTCACTGAAGATAATCATTGCAAATTGCTTTAAAGGCAGAAGGAAGAGAATTTTGGAGTATTAGAATGAAAAAAAATAAACCAACAGCTCTACTTTTAACAACTTACAAATCTAACAAATTACTTAATGAGAAGGCTGTTGTGAAATACATAATAAAACCACTCAAACTCTAATCTTATATAAAACAGATACAGATACTAAAAATGTGTTGAGCACATTGGATGAGAAATTCTTCTTTTATAGGAAGGCTAAAAAAGAACACCTCAGTATCAACTGTGTTCAGGTATTAAGTATCAGAAAATGCCTGGAGTATGTAGAGTCCCTGCTGGTGGTCTGGGGTTTAGAGGAGATAAAACCTGATCCTCCACTGTGGATTACCCAGCCTTTTCAAACACTGCATAAACCCAGTAAGGCTTATTGTATTTCTAGCATTTTGAATGGAAATAACTTCTGGGAAGACAAATGCCCTGCAATAAACATACTGTGAACTTTTCAAGAGACACAGGTTAGGGACTTCAGAGACTGAAGGAAGTTCATTATGGTTAAAGCTACAAAGCCACGTGGTATCTGTATAAAGCAATTTATGGGCATGTAAAAAACATTTTCCTAAATAATCATCCAGATGTTATTCTTTCTTATCTCAGAGCCTTCTACACTCTACATAAATTTGAATAGCTCTGAAGGCCACCATCAGGTTGGCTCTGAGCAACTTGATCTAGTAAAAGATGTCCCTGACCATGGCAAGAGGATATGTGTGTAGGGCATGTGTGCCATGGACTATATGGTCTTTAAACTCAAAGCATTCTATGATTCTGCATTATTACAGCATACAATTGACTGGATTTGCTACTTACATTTCCTTTACCCTTCCTTTTGACTTCTGCAGTATATATTATCTCTTTCTTTAAAACAATCAGATTTTTAAAAACTAGCTAAAAATTCGAAACAGTGTAGATCCACAAAAAAAAGACACTTACTTAAGTTTCCAGCTAGACTAGCATATGGTGCTAATCCCTTTCTTTAAGTACTCAATATTCTGAAACCAGGCTACCTCAGTGTCACATAAGCTCTGGACACATTTTGAAGATTCTTCTTCAGACCAGTGCAATCTTCTACCAAGAGGCAGAGGTCATTTCTACAAAAGAGCAAACCTTCTCAGAAATAAATTTCAAATAAGAAACTAAAAATAAATCTTCAGTATTTTCTGCTCACATGTAACAGCCATGCTCTGCAACAGATGGGGAGAAGAGTAAATCCTTAAGTAGCATAGAGAGCATTAAGCCAGTGACAACATCCAATCCCCTGGAAAGACTGTGACACAAGGAACAAACCACATAAAGCACCTACTTTATGAAGTACCTTAAGATGATCGGAGAGCAGTTAAGTTTTACATTGCTAGCTACTATTTTATGAAGTTATCTAACACTTGAAATAAACTGGCTGATGTTGTAGCGTCACCAACAAGATTCTTCAAGTTAGCAGGCTGTAGAGGGAGCAGTACCTGCCAGCTGATGAGGGACAATGGTAATCCAGGACACACTGAACTGCTGATGTCAGACCCCAAAGTAGTTTAACAGTAATTTCTCCTAACAGTCTGAAATCCATGTCTTACACAAGCTGTGCTACACTTGACCAGTGTGAATATGGAATAGAGCCCATATCGATTTTGCATCACTTGGGCAAGTTGCCCTCTGTCTTCACCACTAAATATGCAACTGAGCTTGTCTGGTAGTTTGGAGGGTGTTGTTTAGTTTGTTTTTTGGGCTTTTCGTAATGGACCTAGAGGACCAGAGGCTCTAATTCATGCCCCAAGTAACCTGAACATTCCTTCTGGGTAGCTTCCTTTGGGAAAAATATGGAAAGCATCATTAAATATTTTTAAACGTTTTAAGCTCCTGGGAGCAGGGGCATACCAGATGAATTACAACAAACTTATGCAAGATAGACAAGCAACTAACTATGTTTCTGGGTAGCTAGTTTTTATAACACATGCATGATTTCAAAACAACATACTGTGGCCACTATAGAAAAGAGATTACTTTTAAAAAGAAAATGTAAGTACCCTTAGAACTGTGTGTATCAAGTTGCATTCTAGCAACATAATCTCACAAGTATTTTGTCAGCTATAGGAAGACATAAAAAGAATCTGAAAGGACAAAAACAATTGAAGAAAGGGGTTTAAGACTGTAAAAAAACAGTGAGATATTATGGAAGGAGGACCCTAATTTAGGAGATAAAGTGAAGACTGGGAGAACTCTATACTCTCCCTTTAATGCGCTAGGCTTGTAACAAGAGGGAAAGAGCATCCAGAAAACAAATCAAAATTAATTTTCCCAAAGTCAGAAAATAAATAATTCAGCAAATCAGATCCTATATGAGAATAAAGCACATGCCAGCCAAAGAGCAGAGGAGAAGGAAGGCTTTGGGAAGAAGCTGCTGGCAGCATGCACAGTGGCAGGGAAGGGAGGCTGCACTGACTGTATGGCCGGCTACAATGTGCCTGCAGTAGCTGACCCCGTCAGAATGCACAGACAGAGCTTTTCGTATGGTACAGATTAAGAGGAGGTGAAGGAGAAATGAAATGACATTTACTTTCAAGGGAAACAGAGGAAGATTATAAATTCTAACAGATGATGTAGAAGAGGCTGGAGAAAAAGCCTGGTAATTTCCCTCCCAGCTCCTCAAAGTTACTATAACAGCATAACAGAATAACCAGGTGAAGGTGAGCACCATCATATTCCTGGCTTCCTTCCCCAGCCCTGTTAATGACTGCTCTCTAAACATTAAGAACTAGAGCCATTTCACTTTAAAAACTGTGAAGGGAGGGAAAAGAAAATAAAACCAATAAACCAGCAGTAATATCAAAACCATGCTTTGCCATAGGACAACCAATTTTGTATAGGTGATGCTGCTTTTAAGTGGCATCTGTAAAAAAAGGACAATGATATGAAGTAATATACACAAGGCCTAAAAGAGCTAGATGCTGCTCAACTGGAGTAGCTTACTGGACATAGATCTAAATACGATAAAAACATCTCATCAAAGGAACTTCCAAATCTTTTCAGGTTTGGAAAGCTATTAAAAAGACCAATGGCAAAAATTGAAGTTTACAATGATTCCAAAGCTTTAATCAAATCTCCTGCCCCAAAAAAGGTGGGAGGAGAGCAAAAAGATTGTTGGAAACCTTTCTTCAGCTTCCTGTCTATGATTACAAGCTTGTTTTATCCTTGAAATGTTTTTTAAGTAAAATAACTGAAAAGTTTGAAGTGTAAAGACAATGAAAATGTACCATAGCATTTCAGGTTTGCAACTGCTGACTAAAATTAGGAAATTATAAAAGACAATTTCAGTAATTTCATGATGCAACAAAAAACCCTGTTATAGCAGTGATAACATCATCCCTGCACTGTTGCTGCCTATGGGATGAGCATGAGCAGTATGAAACAGTACATGAAGAGCCCTAAAATGGCAGTTGTTTTATTTTTAGCTATGTATACATCAAAATGATGTAATATTATGAAATAATGATATCCATTAAAAAAAGAAACCGTAAATATCAGTAAGGCAAATTTGAGTCGTTATTTTATTAAGATACCAATGAAACAACTTGAATTTTGTGAGGAAAAATCATGTCAAAAGGAAGCACAAGGAATAGCTATACTTTTGACTAGAAAAGAAAAAACATGTAAAATATGGTATGCTATTGTAACATACAGTTAAAGGCAATTACAGGAGTGCTTAGAATTTGTCTGACCTCACACTGGGTAGGATAAAAAAAAGCCTATGACTAATAGCCTGTGGCTAATCTAGTAACAAGGGACTATGGCTAGCTAATTAGCCCTTTGCAAACAAAAAGATAAGGAACAACCTGAATTCCATAAAAAGTTTTAATTACAGGCATGCCATAGAACTCACTCCCCAGCATGAAAGTAAACTGAAAATGCAATTTCGGTATCATCCACATTTCTGCAAACCATACCACTATCCCTAGACATCCATGGAATTAGAAATCCAACAACCTCAGACTTGTCTACACTACAACCGTATTAGCCCTTTCTTAAGCAGGTTTTTAAACTGTGATATTTAGCAGGCATCAGTCAAGGAGTGCTACAGTGTTAGGCACGTTGCACTTAAACGCACAAAAGTCCATTTGTCAGGTATTGACCTGAGTTTTATCCTTAGACCGAGCAAACTAACATAAGGTGCTGACTTGTAGCTGCAGATAAAAATCAGACAACTGAAGCCATCACCATCCAGCTGCTTGCCCCTCCCTGCTGACAAATGTGGCTGCTCTCAAAGAAAGGCATCTGATGCACCCCTGAATCAGCCCATGAATCACTGATGCTTTCAGCTGTGTATTCAAGAAAGCACACACAATTTTACCTGAAAACAGTTAGATGGCTCAAGAGCTTATTTATATGCACATCTGACATCACCACTTGGAAAGTGGGACAAACGTAACATAATACCTCACAACAGTAACAGCTTGAGCCAGATGATTTCTATTACTGTGTGGCTGCCAAAACCAATAGCCTCCTCTATCGGCTCAGAACAGGCCCTAGCAGTACTCATTCCAACACTGTGCAAGTGACACAGCTTGAGTTTATGCAGATTACATGAGTTATACCACACATTTCGTATCAAACCTTGTGGACTACTTAGTATTATGCTACTTGGTATATATTAGTTCAGATAACATTAAATTTGTTTACAATTTCTTTACAATTTCTATGACAGTTTTATCATACAGAGTCAGGAAACAATGGATACAGCTGTAGTTTCTTACTAAGTTCTTCCTTGAGCCAGAGGTTTTCCCAAACAGGAGGTGCCACAGCCCCGCAGGGATGTCTGTACTCCTGCTGCAGAGGCACAACCTTCATCCAATCAGCCAGTAATTAAACTACACAGATGTGGAGGCAAAGCATGAGCTAATTCGGCACAGACCTCTTCTGTACTGACAAATTCAGGAGGGGGCAGGGTAGGAGCTTGCATTTTCCACCTTACATTTGTAGATGTCTACAAATCTGTACAAAGAGTTGCATCAGCAATGTACAGAGTAATTCACCCTGGATTACGGCACTGGCAAGAGAGGGAGGAGTAGGAAGACAAGCCATCCGGCTTAAAATAAGCACCATTACATTGAATCTAGACTTCACCTCTAACTTTGTCAAATAACACTAGGTGACACGTGCTTCCACTGGCTTTTGTTGTTACTGAGGGATGAAGAGTTGGTTTTGGTTTTAACCACTCTGTTTTTCTTTTTAATTGCCACAGCCACAACAATAATAGATTTGCAGAAGGGATGGTGCTTAAAATAAAACCTGTAACCATGTATTTATTCCCATTGACCCTCACTTCTTGGGGCCTTATAAGGATCACATTAACTGGTTTATTACAATACAACCAGCAAACAGACAACTGAATGATGGCAGAAATTTAAACAGTATTTGAATAGAAGTCAATTAAGTTACATATCATCTTTAAACTGCTCTAAAAATACTTCATTTGGATTCAAGTAAAGGATTTAGACCTTAGGCTTTCCTGTAATGACATGGAAACCTTTAATCAGGTTTTCTAATGTCTTACTATTTTAAGATATATCCCATACATAGATTGGCTTCTTTAATTAAAACCAAACCAAAACAGAACCTTAACACAGACTAGGAAACTATATCCATCACACAAGTTAGCAGATTGAGTTAAAATAAAGCTCTGACTCAATTTACTAACTAGTCTTTAAAAAATCCAAATAAACTCCATTGTTTTATTTTCAATATAGTAACACCATTTATTACTGCTAGCCAGAACAGCAGTATTTTCCCTAATGAAAAGGTATTTAAGACATCAAGAGTTGGTCAAGTTTGTCATGTGCTACACTTATAAAAACCCAAAATGTCCACAACCATAGTTTGAAACAAATAATTCATTACAAACGCGGTCAAGTTATTTGATTAAACAATCTGTAAGCAAACATTTGCTTAATTATCTTTTCAGTGTTAAAAGGATCTTGATAATCTTTGGGGCTCAAGCATAAGTAAAAACCCAGTTTGCAGAAATTTTACAGACAACCAACATTTCTTCCTCCCCTCAGTTATTTTTTTTTAACTGCTAAGACTGACAAATGCGGCTGACAGCAAACGAAGCAGATCTAACTGCAGCTGCTATACTGATACTTTTCCCCTGGCAAAGCATTACCACTCCCTCTGGTGTCCATCTGACCCTGTGCCAAGCTCTTTCCACACAGCACAAAACAATTATTTTAAGGTGCATAGGTGTGTATACATGAGCAGAATGTCATGGGAATGTGCATACAGAGATTTCTGCCATGTATACTGACTGAAGCAGCTGAGTTTGGGGTCAGAAGGGCACTGAAGCTGGCACAGAGGAGGATATGGCTGTAAGAGCCAGAAGTTACATCACTGCCCCAGAAGAGCAGCTCCTGTTACAGTAAGTTACACTTCCCAGACTGTCCAGCCTAACACACCACT
Source organism: Zonotrichia leucophrys gambelii (assembly GCF_028769735.1). Lineage (NCBI taxonomy): Eukaryota > Metazoa > Chordata > Aves > Passeriformes > Passerellidae > Zonotrichia > Zonotrichia leucophrys. The sequence goes on along the minus strand of NC_088170.1, from coordinate 19,010,162 downwards.
GCCATCTTTCACCTTCACTCTCACATGTGCTACACCATCCCACTACTGGGATACTACTTTGTAAAGGCTCTAACGTTACAGCTGTCCTCCAACCAACCCCACTCACCAAAAACTCCAGCAATACCCTGACTTTTCTTTCTTTCTTGGACTGGTTTTTTCCCCCATGTCGAATTTGATTAATAAACATCAAATCTCAGGGGACAGGAGGGGGGGTATTATAAAAAACATGCCAAGGCCAGTGCAAAAGTAAGTGGTGGGAGTTCACAGCTATGCAGAGAAAGAAGCTGGAGCTCATTTTTTTCACTACCAGCAATCCATTAGATTACTTGAGCTCATTTGTGCAACTCTTTCCCAGATAATGTGTTATTTTACTTTCAATTATCTAAAAAGTATCTTCAAATTAAGCATGACAGATGACTTCTCTAGAAAATTCTACTGTTCCCTCTCATCACACCAGTATCAATGACAGAAAGTTTGTTACTGGTTTTCAAGCAGTACTGAAAATCCTTAGTGATATGATATGATATGGTATGATGCTATTGATACAATATGATATGCCGGGCACAAACATTATTTCAAAGACTCCAATTTTAAGTGCTGAAAACAGCACTGTGTAGTCAAAACTAGAAATTATAGCACTTCTTCATATGAACAGTAACACGACATTTTAAAATAGCAGATGTGACACTAAAACATAGAAATATTCTTGACAATACCACGGTTTTGTGCCAAAAGAAAACTGAAGTTGCCCAGGATATAGTAAGTCTGACCTGCACACAAGCTATCTTTCTCTTAACAAGTCACAGTAGAAGTATCTATACAACAAATACCTAACAAAGTATCTAAGCCATTGATCAAATAGTCTTGGGTTATAGCAGTTGTTGCCAACAATCTCTATAGGCAACTCAAATTATGATCATTTTCCTATTACACTGAACAGCACACAGAATGACTACAGCTTCCAGGGAATAGAATTAGGATGACAATAATAAGGTGACAATTGCCTAAACAAGACAAACATAACAGCTTAAAGTATTTTCACTGCAAACAAGACAAACATAACAGCTTAAAGTATTTTCACTGCAGACATGGAAAATGGATCAGGTTTCATCCTATGACTTGCAACTCATACTCACAATTAGAAGTATGCTGTCAGCTGGGCAGCTGTATTTTGGCTTGTCCTTCAGATGTGTAAAGAATTTAAATACTTACAATTAGCCTTTGATGTTAACACCCTATTAACTCATATGGGAAAAGTTCAATCTTACAGTACTATTGCTTGAATCTAGCTATTGACACAAGGCAACAGTGAATTTATTTAGTGAATGAGAAAGAGTGGAGGAAGGTATTTCATTCCAGAGAATAAAAAAAAAAATAAAAATGAGAAAGACTGACGTTTTTTCTAATTGGAATCTGATTACTGTACATTACTTTGTCATTTAACCAACCTTACCTAATTTTGTCTCAACTGTTAAACACAATGAGGTAACACAATTAAAGAGCCAAACGCACACTGAAAAATAAAGTCAACTGTGGGCCTGTAATAGCTGCAGCAGAGAAATAATATTTATATGCAAAATGCAGATACTTAGCTGAAGGTGTTAGAAATCCTTAGAAAAGACTGCACTCTGGTGGAAGACTTGTTAACTTGCTGTAATAGCTACTTGGTAAAGCCATGGGGTTTAAGTTTTAATTTAAAATTTAGGTTTCGTAGTATGAAATTAGTTGCTTCACAAAATGAAAAGCTCTTGAAGCATCTGTTACTTCAGTTCTTAGAGTTCTTTGGTGCCAATTATTCATGACATTTCAAAATACTAAGCCAAATATTTAGAAGCATTTTTATATAACTATATACATTTCCATATCCACATCCTGTGACACAAAGAGTAGGAGGGATAATTCTCTGTAATTCTGTTCCTTAGCCACAGCAGGTTAGTAAACATGAAAACTCCCAAACAAACCAAACAACAACAACAGAAAGAATAAAACCAAGTAGCATACTGAGGGGAGTCACAACAGAACACACACTTTTAAAATCTCCGTGAGGAACACACATAATGAATCAAGGATTTGTACTTTCTATTCCTCATATGCCCTTAAAATGATGACTTCTCCCTTTGCCCCAAGGAAAACTCTTTTCACAAGAGTTCAACATATCTTAAGTCTTCCTCCCGTTTTATTTCCCCACTTCCAGTCACTGCCTTCTCCCTTCTGTGCCTAACAGAGATCTGTTAAGTACTTGCAGCTCCCACAGACCCATCTCTCCCAGCTAACCAGGCAAGGACCAGCCTGTGGTAAAAATGGCTCACAAAAATGTGTAATCCAGTATGCCTGAGCAGCTGAAAGCCATTCCACCTGCAATGCATACAGTCCAAGCTCTCCCTAACCTTCCCTCACTGCCAACATTTCTAATGTCTCTTTTCTTTATGTATCTGCTAATTTTCAAATCAGTTATTGGAAATTTAGAAGAAAGTTATTTCCTTGTATCAAACACAGGTGAACTTGGTTAACAGGTTCCAAAGCTCTCAGAGAAGACAGAGTACAATCACAGGAAAACATTCTTCATAAAACTAACATAATTCTACCAAAAATACCTAGGAATTAACAGCAAGACACTCATATCTACACTTTACATATGAAAACATGCAAATAAATACTTGCACTAGCTGCTTGAACTAGTAATTTACTGGCCCTGCATGTTGTATTAACAAAAGGAAAGCATTTATGACTCATGAAACAGACAAGTGAGATGACCAATTCCAAATCTATGATGAACACATATATGAGCTACAGAGTTGGAGAAGAAAACAAGCTTCATAGAGCAGCAGGCAAGAATTCATTTAACTTCAGGCTGTCCTAAATTAAAATAAAGTATCTTTTCTAAGATAACAGTTTTATATATACACACAGACAATATACCACTCCATATTCTGCACTGCCAGCAGGCAATAATGCAAAGAGCAGAATGAGATCATCATGTGCAAGATACTGTTTCAGTTTAACAGCCATATTTTTACATGCAAAATATCAAACACAAAAGAGCAACAGTACACTTACCATTTGTCTTGCAACCATATTTGGCAAATTAAAAAAACAAGACAGCTTGCTCCTGAATTCAAGGTATAAGAACCTATAAATTTGTTCTGAAGATTACACTAACTTTAAAAAAGAGAGCACATTTCCAATTAGGATTCTCAGACAGAGCAAGTCTGCACTTCTAACTTCTTGCTTACTAATTGTGAAAAGCTTTTCTTAGCCTTGTCTATTCTTGCACCTTTCAGATTTACCAATGCAGTCATGGATCATTATTTTTGTCAGTAAAAGCAAAAACTTTCATTTAACCCAGGTATCACTGGTCTTACTTCTGAGATCACTTAAAAATGTTGCTAACATGTCAAACAAGACATAGGAAATTTTGCACCATGAAGGAGCTACATTAATGGCAGTGAAACAGAATTAGAAATGGTTGATACCATTGCATTCTAATGCAGATACAGACCATATTCACCCTCAGAACTGGAACAGCAACTCCAATATTTGCAGCATCTCCCTTGGTAAGTTTCAAGTATTAACAACCATGTGGTATTCAAACACAAAGATGGCAAAGAGTAGTCCTCTCTTGTATCAGCTCAGGGTCTCCCATGCCTTCTACTTCATAATCATACTGCAAGCTAATTAACACATTAACAGTTCTATTAAATGCAACCCAGTAGTTCTCTCAATACTGATCTGAGTTCAATATAGTGAATGATCTTTTTTCTTTTTTCGTAATTCCAAGGACATAACACCTATGAACTAAACAATCAAGAGTGGATTATGATAACATATTATGAGTAAGTTAATACTGTCATACCTTTCCTTGTAAAGGAAGCACTGTCCTTCAGTCAGATAGTGCTATCATACAAGAATATTTATTACTTGCACAGTAATCTTCATGGAGAAATCATGGAATATTCTGACAATACAACATAGAAATCAACATATATACTATAGAGATTGAAGTAATGATTTTCTGTGAAATATGGAAACATTGCAGAGACTGTGAGGGGGTGGGGGGAGTGGGGAGCTTTTAATATCTCCTGAAAGTAGTTGGCTCCCAATGAATGTGCTGAGATATGAGCCAAAAACCCCCAAGACACCTAGAAATACCTTTCAAAAGGCTATCTTGTCCATCATCCCAGTATAGCTGGCAGGTACTGATCTGAATTGATCCCTTCCTGGAAAAGGTTATTCTAACCTGCTTAAAAAATGCCATTGATGGAGATTCCACCAATTCTCTATAGGGATATGACTGCCCACTGCTTACATTAGAAAACTTTTGAAAACCTTTAATCTAAATTTTACTTGCTACAACCACCCCCCTCCACTGCTGTCTGTCCCAACTCCAACAGACACAAAAGAAGTTTAACTATTATCCTTGGTCCTTTCACATACTAAAGAACTCTTATCACATATCTTTTGTCTTCTCTTCTGCAGACCAAACACAACATTTTTCTTCCAGTCTTTCCTTAAATTACACTTTCAAGCCTTCTGATAACTTAACAATATATGAAAGCAGGTGGATGGAAAGCATAAGGTAAAAAAAGGAAACATACTTTGACCACTCAAAAACATGTAAGAAACTCCTTAGCAACATTTGCACTGGGAGAGGACAGTCCACAACAAACAAAACAGGCAAACAAAATCCACCACTAAACCAAACACCAGTTCTCTAAAAACGATGGGATAAAGATTACTTAAAAAAAAAAAAACAGAAAAAATATGGGTCTCAAGATGCACTAGTATCAATACACACAGTGCATGTTACTATACTGCTATGCACACAAGACAGGCTAAAAAAGCATACTCTTCTCTTCCTCCTGTTTTCTACAGACTCCCAAAACCCATCTAGGACCATACTCCTCTAGTAAATGGCTATAAAGGATTTCACATTATTCATGAAATCGTGGTACAATGCCATCTCAAGAAATGGCATGAAAACTGTTAAATTTAGGGTTTTTTTAAACCCTGTCCAAAGTTAGCATGAATTTCACTTCTCCTCATCCTTCCTCTACACTCTTGCAGCAGTTCCTCTGTAGTCAATGCCACGCTGATAAAGTGAGATGAGGAAAAGAAAGTCAGTAAGAATAACATCTAATCCCAGTTTACGTATGGATTCCTTCAAATGCTTTGGGAAATCACTTATTGTCCCTTTTGTTTCAAACACTATATTGACATTACACACTATGTTTACAAAAGCAATAGATACAAAGAATCAGATATATTTCTCTGACTACAAAATGGGATAAAACAGTCATCTAAATAGTTCTTGTAAAGTTTCATTTATGCTTCAGAAAACATTTGGAATCTGAAAACAATGCTTTTTTATATTATTCTGTTTCACGTATCATATGCAAAGAAGCTAAGCTCTGTTCAAATAGTTACATATAAATAAATAAAATTAAGGGGTTTGTTTAGGCATGTTGCAGATACTCTAAATACCAAGAACTATCTCAAAAGAAATACATACATTTTAAGACACAGAAACTGAAATATAAAATATTAAGAGAACACTAACTCTGTCCTACTGAGCCCTGTTAAATGCAACAAAAGCTGAACATACTGAAGCATGGTCTTTAGCATTTGTCATCCAATCCATGCTTTAAAAAGATAACTTCCTTTTCTCCTGTAGCATAAAAGGAGTATTTCTGCTTTGTAAACCCATGTATCTGCATTTACTAGGCAACAGCACCACACTGTACCAGTGTTCAGAAGAATCAGAGCAGTTATGCTATTTCACCTGCTGGGCCAGCATACGTATACCAAATCTAAAGATGAACAGGAAATACAACTTCATCTGTGAAGAAGGACTGACTTTTTACAAACACTGAATTACACAGAACTGAACAGCAAAAGCAACATCTAAAATTACATCTGATGTCACACAATGTCACAGTTAACACAACCTCAGCTCTAATCTTTGCCATGTATTTTTTAGTATCATGTATAGTAGCAAGCAGTTCAGGATAACCACAAGCTAAATTCTTCAAGGTACTGTACAAAAGACTTCAATGTGTTTTGGGTGTATCTAAAGTTTGAATAATTTATCTTATCCATTACTAAATTAATTCAGGTTATAAACATACTGAAATAGAAGACTACATTTCTCAACTCACTTATTTATTCATTTCAATTTAAAATAATTAATGAGTTGACTTACAAAAATCCCAGCAGTTTCATTATACACTCAGAAAGTACTGTATTCTGCACAGGACAGGCAGCATTCACCACTGCTTACATCACTTTCAGATATAGACAAATTAAAAGAAAAACAAAAACCAATGCACAGGTTTTCATGAAAGCAATAAATTCTGAGTTTCCCCACTATCTGGCTCTCTGCTATAGGAGTATTGTTCGTTGGGTCCCAAAAAAACCCAAAACAAATGTAGAAATCCTGCTTTCAGTGCAAAGATAAACAGAACTTGTGCTTCTGAGTCACAATCAAGGATTGTGCTACTTATGAGGCTGGTTCTACTTTAGGTATTTCCTTTTTATGTTATGCTGAAAAGGAAACAAGGCATTAAAAAAGCTGACATATAACTGTTTTTTTAAGCATTAGGTATTCCAATGCCCCATCAGAAACAGCAGGGGGTAGTATTTCTGTGTTTTTAAACCCATGTACAAGTTTCATCCTGCATTTTCCTTCCTTACAGGTTACCTATCCTTCAATCCCTCACCTAGGTTCCTTTACTGAGTAACTTCTTCTGGCTGCACTCCTGACAGGCAGAGTTGTCAATCCTCTTCTGAGCTACCTAACACAGAGCCTGCAACGTGGTGACCAACCACTTGGCTGCTCTTCTCTGCCCCCTCTGCTTTACAGATTTCACCACACTTTATTTACCACTATTGTTGAAATCATCAGTCTAGTAACAGGTCACCTCACAATGCTAAATTATATCTTTCTATAAATATGGGACATACAATTGGTGTAAACTGAAAATTAAAATATTAACTTGTACAGCACCACAAGCGTGTCCAACATTTTATGGACTAGAAGAATATTCCCACTATGGGTTTATAGTCTGAACATGTCAGAACAGCATCTGAAGTAAAAACATTCTCCATGTTTTACTTTTCTTTTTACTTTAAAGTTTACTTTAATATCCACACTCTACCTCCCCTGCCCTCAAATTCAGATTGACACAAACAACTGTAGAATACCTACTTTTTCAAATATCTTGTTTGCAATTTTAGGATACATTACCTCATGAATTACCATAAGTAAGATCCAGTACTGTCTTTGATTCAATTAAACAGCTGATTCCCAGCTCTCCAACATGATGAATTTAGAAGTATCTGAGAAACAGGACACATTTCCCATTTTTGTGCATTGTGTTTTACTCGTAATAGCTCACCCACAGAGTAATTTTAAAGATTTGTTTTTTAAAATACAGGAAAGAGTTTGTGTAAAATATATGAGTAATGTTTCAAGGCAATTGGCTGATGGATGTCCCTCTGATGTTACCATTTGTTCTAAAAGATAGTTACCCTGAATTCAGGAAAAACCCTTCAGCTTTAAAATTTAAAGCTGAAAAATTAAAAGCAGACATAACTTTCTAACCAATCTTGCATTCAATATGCAAAAGTGAAACACAAAAAAAATCCCCAAAGTAACTCTGTAATTAACTTAAATCACTATCATTATGTATTATCACTAAAGGGTGAGCAAACTCTCTGATTCCCCTCTAAGTCACTACATGTGAAAATGTACCTTGACAAACAAATGAAAATTAGTACTAAATTGTTTTATTTATGGTCATAGAGGATCTAAAAGAACATTTACTGAGAAAAATTCAGAGTAATAGAGATATTATATTGTGAAACCACTATGTAGTCCTCTGATTTCACCCAAACTATCCTATTCAGGAATTTCAAAATAACACACAGATGCCATACACTGCCTTTTCACTGTGACGGTTTCTATCCTGAAGATACAAGTGCACTATCAGTTTACTGACTGAAGTGAAAAATTATCCTAAACAATCCATCTACCATATTCCACCTCTAAGCAGACTGAAAACTACTTTTCATCTATGTACCTTACAGTTCAGTCAGCAACCCAGTCTGAGCAGCCAATGCCCAGCGGTAACACAGGGAAGTTACAGGAATCCCTTAGTAGAGGAACACAACCACACTTCCCAAGGCCCGAGGGAACTGTATTTCTAGAGGGCAGCTAAACTGTGATCTGCACTGTAGTAGCTCACACACTGTGAAAATTAAACATTTATCAGCAATTACCTCCGTGACTTCCTCATGATCAATATATAATATTGTCAAAAGAAGAGGAAGAGCGCGAGAGCAAAACAATCCAAGTCCGCTGGTGGCACACATGACTAGTGACTACCATGATGAGGACACAAACCTGGCAAATATTTCTACAGAATGCCAGGTATGATTTTCTAAGCACAGAATAACAGGTTTTAAAGAAACCCCTGGATGTGATCTCATACACTGCCTGCTCAAAGCAGAGTCAAGTTTTGTCAGTCTCCAAGGACAAGTTTCTCAGCCTTCCCCACTCACTCCAAGCACCAGTCATGAAATAAAAGTAGGTAGCTGTATGTGTTTCTACCACTATGTATTTGAAAAACCTGTACCTGCTATTAAGATGTATTAAGTTCCTTTTCAGGAAACTAGATGGCTTTTCAAGCACATTAGACTGGAACACTTACCAGTTTTTCAAAAATGTATTTTAAGCAAATCAACAGGTCAAAGAACTTAACCTGCTTTTGTTTATAGGCTTATTTTAAATAATCTTTGTGAGAATCTACAAATTCAAGAAGAACGTGAAGACCAGCAAAACAGATGTGCAAAATTAAAAAGGGATAAAGACTCGACTTCTACCTATGCTGTTCATATTTTCCACAGAAATGCAAGTTATACTGCATTATTTTCTTAGTCAACTGCCAACAAATCAATATCAGATCTTTGACAGAAGCCATCACTTTTCTTACTTGGTTCTAAAGAATGTTTTTCTCGTTTATTTCTTTCTATTCTAGTCTAGTCCCCAACAAAGCATAATTCCTTCTTCCTGCTCAGGGATATAATTATGTCCTCATTAGTTCTGAAATGCAGTACAGTAGGAATCTGTTGATTTTTTGGCAGCATAGGCATACTAAATAAGAATAACCAGATGCTGCTTACATCACTTTCAGATATAGACAAATTAAAAGAAAAACAAAAACCAATGCACAGGTGTTCATGAAAGCAATAAATTCTGAGTTTCCCCACTATCTGGCTCTGGTTATAGGGGTATTCTACATTGGCTAAAAAACCATTGTGTGTTCACAGTTCATAGCTATTTCATGCACTCAGATGTACATATCAAATACAAATTATGCAGATAAAACTCTGTAACCATCTGGTCATCTATAGTATTTCATATAAATTGTAAGTGACCTATTTATTGGTACATAGAATGCTTCCCAGTCTGCATTTTCTTCTTCCTTTCTGTTGTTTTTGACTGAAAGTTCAACAACAAAAAAACCTGGTAGTTTGCAGAACTCCATGTATGCTGCTCTTCTGTTTGCACACCAACAGGTGCACATGCACCCATTAAGCAGGCTGGTGCTAGAGACGGGCACAACACCCTAACTGCTCAGTTACGGTCTAGAAATCAATGGAATTACCAAGGAGGAGAACAAAATAAACTCAAGTTCCAAATGAAAAATGAGTTGTCATTTGCTGAAGTGCCTAGTTATAACTGAAACTGACACTTTCATTTTCTGCCATCTTCCAGTTTATAACTTCCTAAAACAAAAAATCACTTCCTGCATCGGGACTGTTGCATTGAAACTGTTCCTGGTCCTCCTTATTCCAGAAAGTTTGTCTGTCTGTGGTTCCTTTGGACAGAAAGGAGAAGGGTAGATCAAGGAAATCTATTATTATAATATTTTGAAGTGGTCTTCAGTATTTTTTGCCCTCCAGGCTCTTTAAATACTGAGTTTTCAGTCCCAGTCTTTCTGGAAACAAGACTCTGTTTTCATTAATATATTCTTAGGAGGAAAAAACCCCAACTGATTGAGAAAGTACTGACTTAGGACTTCAGTTTAAAACAAACAAACCAACTCCAACAAACCACATACAATTCACACACTATTTTCTTGACAGAGGTACAAACTGCAATTGTGAGATAAGTACATGAGAGCACATAAAAAACCTAGGTTAGCCTATTTTTAGTATTGTAGTGTTAAGAATTATTGACATTTGAATACATATTGACAACCCAAATACTCATTTTTTATTTGTGCGAGGGCTATGCTTACCACTAACTTACATAACTTGAAAAGCAAACAGTTTAATACATTAAATCAATTGTGTGCACTAGAAAGCTCATCTCAAACATCCATGCATTTAGAACAGAGACATGAAGTACAAGGGCTACAACAGATAGCCCTGGAATGACCTCCAGGATGATTCCATGTATGGCAGCTCAGTTCAAGTCTCATTGTCTTTACTTATTTAATTCCAGCTTATTTAATTCTTCCTTTGGAAGAAGTGTATTGCTTCTCTTTACAATCCTCTGTACAATGGGAACCAGATCTAATTCAGAAATCTACAAGTAAGTGCTAAAATGATCATTGCTGAAAGGTGTATCTCTAGCATGACGTACTTTTAGGAAGATGGCTGTAGTTTCACAGTCATAACCATCAGATTCTACATTAAAAGACTGTTACTGAGCAACAGTACAGGTCTGTGTGTACAAATAAACCCAAGGGAAGTCTCTCAATCACCTCTGCAGCTACCTAAGGAGGAAAAGGAAGATCTTGCCTTCCACTACATGCCTACTTCCTAGACCTGACAGGAGCCATCTGGCCCTCTGTAACTGCTTGCAGTTGCTGCCCACTTGAAATAAAAGCACAGAAGAGCAAGGTTAAGGACACAAATGCAGAGGAAAAGTCTTGTACCATTGCCTTTAGAACCAATTAGTTCTACTACAAATGGCTACTTAAAAAAATATAGCATGTACTAACCATCAGATAAATCATGCAAAATCTAAGTACCTGCTCAGAAAGACAAATTATACATTGAGAGCCAAAGGTTAGAATTTTGCCAGCACATCAAGTTTCAGATTTATTTTTTTTCAGAAAGCCTCATCCAACTCCTATGAAATTTAGCAGAACTTATTTTAACTGGTCTTGGCTTTAGTTCACAAGAGAATTATGGAACCAAGAATACAAGACCAAGACCTCCAGCCTTATGTCTAAAAAAAACCTGCCAACAATAAACATAAGTGTAACATTCTTCACTACTCATTTTAAATGACTGAGCATTTTGATGTTTGAGCACATTTTCCAGGCAAAAGCCAAGGCCATAAAAGTTACAAATAACTATAATGAAAATACAAAAAAGCAGCACATATAGAAGTAAATGTTAGTTAATCATTAGTCTGGTTTTTTACAGTGACTTAGGAGCAAACCACACAGTAGTTATTTCTGCCTATTACTGCAGTAGAATATGTTTTTTCTTTTCTAATTCTCTTGAAATAAATGTTTAGTCAAGTAACAGAAGTTCCAATCCAGATCTGTTTCTGAATATTTTCTCCACTGTTGATTATTAGCAGATACCTGAAAGTGCCTAGATGGTTTTATATTTTCTAGAAATTACTACAGCAAAACTGATCCCCTCTATATTACCATACATTCTTAGTGAAGCAATGTAACTGTCTTCCCCTTTCAGTGCAACAAACACTGAAAGCCATGATAAACTGCAGGTAGCAGAGCCATGCAGCACTCTGCTACAATAGATCTGGTAACACATTGTCTCTTGAGCCCAAGAGACACAAGAGTTGCAGTGGGGATTAGTAAGAGAAATAAACAATGGTTATTATAAATGTTTAAAGATTAAGGCAGTGAGCACTCTTTCATCGTGTATAGTCTATTACTGAACCACCATAATTAATAATGAATTCACCTGTAATACTTTAAGATGTTTCAAAAAAGGAAAGTAAATTAAAAGAGTGTGACTTATTCCTAAAAACAACATCTCGTCTAAGTTGGTATGCAGCCCATTCACTGTCAAACGCAACACGCTCTGGGATTGCACATTTGGATATACACTTCATATGCAGCATGAACTATCTTTCTAAAATCGTGTTTGATTAAGACCAGAAAAATTTCTAAAGGCAGCCACGTGCTGCAAAAGCATGAATAGTTGTAAATTATAAGTGTCATAGGACAAGAGCCTGTCAGTCATTTCTTCACACAACTAATCACATTTTATTTAAGAAAATATTTGTTGCATAATATCCTTTCAAAGTCATTTATCCTACCATTTGTGCTGTACCAAAAGAGAGCTGTATTTTGTATTTACAAATATATGACAAATGCAGAAGGTTTTGTTACTGGCACAGAAATTCAATGCCAGCACACCCAGTACTGCCAGCTAAAAACCCAGGAACTTCACTGACCTTCTTGCAGAGGACTTGTTTGAAGGCACCTCAGCATGTATGACAAGAGGTGCTAGGGAACATTTTACAAGCTCTGCTAGCATATTAAAGCAGAAACCTGTAAAAGTCAGAAGATAGACAGACTAATAGATATTTCAATATATATTTCAATTTATACATACCTAAGCAGATGGAACTACACTACTCTGAGTTATGTATGTATGTATGCAGTAATAAGCCATAACAATTATTAGTTTGGTTGATACTGAAAGTACAAATAAGGCATTTATGTAGTCATTATTTTCGCTCTAAGAATATGCAACATTAAATTGGGTAAACTAACCTTAAATAATGGATACAAACATAACACCATTGTCTGAAACATAAATGGAAACTTCAGAAATAATAATGCTACTTAGTTTATAAGCAGAATCCCTTTAGAGGATCTAAATGGTCTAACAGTTTGCCTGTCTAAAATTTCAAGTGGTGTACCCCTTATCTGTCAGATTAGGGAACAGACAAAATTTCTATCTAGAGGACAAATCCCAAAGCACTATTTTCAGAGTCTGAATGTTTTGCCTGCTATATGCTCTGAAGTTTGTTTTTCAAATCTGACTTCCATTTGGGAGAAAAAAAAGAAAGTCATTATTGTTTAGATACAACAATATGGAGACAGATAAATTTTTCATTTTAACTTTCAGGAAAAAAAATATTAACTTGTCAGAAGCACTATATGGTTTTTTTCTTGAATGCTTAGTAATCATTGGTAAATGGCTATGACAGCAATGCTGTAGTCACTTTCTTAATACAATGTCATCCTATTTTTTCAACTGCCACTTGAATAAGTTATTTTAGCCTATTAAATATTGTGAGTTAAGATTCCCTAAAGAATTAGAATTCAAAAGTGGTTAGAAAATATAATTAGCCAACATTTTATTAAAACTGACATATACCATAGTATAAAGTTCACTGAAAGAAACCAAGTTGCAGATGCTGCAGCAATATTGTAACATTCACCTAAGTTTAGTCTTTTACAGATCAGTTTTTCCCCCTTCAATAATGTCCATACCTAAATGGAATCTGCAATATTAGTCTTTGATTTCATCTTTTATCTCATATAAGCAACTATAAATTATATAAGAAAAACAACTGTAAAACTTCCTTATTTTTCCCTCAGCTGCAGTATTCAAAACCACATCACAATCTAATGAGAAATGGAAGTAATTGAAAAACCACACTTCATCCAGTGCTGGAAACTGAATATAATTGAACAACTAGTTCTACAGGTGTTTCAAGTTTAAAGGATGCTCTGACTTAGAGGTGTGGCCTCACTAGCAGAGAAGCATAAAAATGACATACAAGCAGCATTTATCATGTTATCTATAATCTGACACCAATACAATGAGACAGAGAGTAGTCTATTTGGTTCCATTACTGGCAACTGGGATGGAAACAATTCTTCCCAAAATTCACACAAACAGATTTCTAGACCTTCAAGGAAAAAAACATTAGTTGCATTTATTTCCTCTGTCATAAATTTCCAATACCGCGTTGCCATTTTCCATTAGCGTGGAAAAAACAAATAGTTTAAATCATAATTAACCTAATTTGCTGCATCCTGAATGATAACTATTTACATATGCAAATTTCATTATGAAGCCTTAAATCAACTAATCCTCATTGTCTCATTGAAGTAGGATAAGAAAAAAATATTTACTAGAGTATACTATGTGCTATTTCCCAAGACATTGAAACTCTTCTATTTCAAAAGCACCATACGTATGAAACTACAACACAGATGAACTACAGGCTGCTGTACTTCCCTTAAGTAAGTTTTTTTTTCAACAAAGCGCATTATGAAAAAGTAATAATTAGTGTTCTGATTTCTGAGACTAACCTAGTTAATCACCATTACTGCCTACAACTTTACACTGCTTTTACACCACAAGTTACCACTTCACAATACTAATGTTTAGTGAAAACACATTACACATGCTTATCTTTCCTACTCTCATATGAGAACATAATCCCAAATCACCCTATTGTAATACTCTGCACAGGAACCATTTGTGATGCTATCACTAGGGATTGCAGCACTAGATAAGAAGAAAGCAACAGACTAAATTCTAGCAAGGATTTTATTATTTTATATTCCTTATTATAAAACACATTACAGAAAATATATTCTCCCCACTTTTTTCCCTTACAAAACTTCTCCAGAATATTATGCACTCTTCTATTTCACAGTACTTATAATGGTGCTTTTACAAAAAGCCCAAGTGTCAGCATGTGGGTTTTTTCTTCCTTTTTTAAAAGGTGATAGTGAAAAAAAATTACTTGTCTTTTGTACTGTTTTTACTTAAAACTTTGTTTTTATCAATGCATGTAAATATGGTTCCTGGAAAATGTACCACTGAACAGCTTACAAAAGACAGATAACCTTCTCATATTTTTTACCTTCCAGGTCTTCTCATTAAGAATTTTACATTTTTATATCACGTGAAAAAGAGGTGTAAAAATATTCTACTTAAAATAATGCTGCAAAATCAACTGTTCTTAATAGCTCACAGAAGTTCCTAAGCAAGTAGATGAATGGGCCCCTATTTCTACCCCCTTATATATCTATATCAATGCAGAGCATGTCCAGGACCTGTGAGGAGTCATTTTAAAAAAACATCCAAATGTCAAATCAGCTAAATAATTCTGACATCTCCTAAATTCCGAAGGTGTGGGGGTCATGGTAATCAAGTTTGTTTGTTTCAAACAAAAAACTCCTATTAAATTTCATTTCCTAAGAAGTAGTAAGGAAATTACAAAGCAATGGACTATTATTTTTTCCAACATCCCTATAGCCTAAGAGGTAGAAAGACATCAATCCAGAAAAGTGTCATGAGCTCTTACTATCCCATGATGAGTTAAGGAAGACAGAAACCAACTTCCTCCTGTACCTCGTCAAAAGACGGGAAACTTCCGCTGTACTTGCTCAGTTTCCTGTTTCTAAAAAGGAAAAGGGGAAACTGGCCCAACTGCAAAAATTTCAGAACAGGAAGGTCTTCAGAAAACTCAAGCTGCTTCTTCCCACATCACTACTCCAGAGACTCACACAGAAGTTACCATCCCGGCTACAGCATATGTTACTCCTTGCTCTTTTCAGTGGCAGAGGTGCCATTCATATTTAGATACCATTCTGACATGCTGTCAAATTAAAATGAAGAATGCAAATAAAGGAGAAGGAAATGGAAAGACAGTTTAACTACCTAAAATACAGACAAATCATAATGCAACAATGGATGAACAGGAGGTACTTCTCTAACTACAGGGCCTTGACCTTGCCAAACTGTAAAAGTGTGCTACAGCCAAAAGTATTTCTGGAAAGAAAACAAGACTGAAATTACCATAATGGAAAAGGTAAGTAAAGAACTGCTAGCAGCCTTTCTACTAGGTTAAGTGTAAGAAAACTTACATCTGTCAACAACCATAGATAATTAAGGCAACAACCCAGAAAAAGAATCCTTATCCTTTTAATTCTGATTTTTAATTATACAAATTGTCCCTCAAATGAGTGCTTCTGACATTTTTGGAACAAAGAAAAATTATTCCTGATTAAAAAATATTATTTAAAGTGTAGATAAAGGAATTGTTTTGAATTGTTCCAAATTGTTCTAGAGTTTAAGTGTTATCTTTAAATGCCAATGAGAGTATTTTCCCCTGACCTTTTACAAAGAACATCACAGTACGAGCCACTCTTCCTAAAACCATACTACTGTAAAATTCTGTCCTGCTAGCCATAATCTGCAAATAATAATGCAAACAATATATGATTCACTTCAGAGATGTTTTTATTTTCACAACACCATGTATGTCTTTAAAACATTTGTAATTTCTATTACTAGTGTTTGAACTAAAAAGTATGTGTTGTAAAATCTTAGTACATATTAAATGTTTTGTAGTAAGCTCATATTCAGAACTACCTGTTTACCAGAATTAAATCTGTTTTATACAGTATGCACTTGGTAGTTCTCAAATGTACAAAGCAATATAAGCACATTTTGGACTAAGCAAATTACTATTAGGTAGATTTACTACACTATAAACTTATACAGTACTGAAAACTTCTCCTGAAATTAGGAAACCACGGCACCATTCATTATCACACCCAGAGAACATTGCCAATTTTAAAATCTATAGGAAGGAGCATTCACCTATTCAAGGCAAAAGGCAAACACATTATACCAGTCTTTAAATGACAGGTAAAAAGCACTACATAGTAGCTTAATTGCAATCCCTCCCTATTCTTCCACACAAGTGCTATGCAGATATCATTAGCCTTATATTGACTATAAAATTTGATACTTCTACTGTCCTTATAGTGTCTGATTAACAAGTAAATGTACTTAAGTCTCTTTGCTATTTCTGAAAGAGGACAACCGATTCCTGTGTTCATGAGCAAAACAGAATATTAAAACCAGCCCAACAGTGAGACACCCTAATTACAAGCGAAGTAACTTAATTATTTTTGAGGTCACTATGTAAGGTAAAGCCTAAAAGTTATTGATCTTAATATTGCAGTAAATCACTCATTTTTAGAACAGTAAAAGGAAAGTATATTTGATTGCCTTTTTTCTATCCTATGAGAGTACTGCTTACTCCACTGCTGAACTAAGGGACTGAATATGTGAAGACCAGTACCTCTAGGGAAAGCTTACTAACAAATAAAAAAAAACCACATAATCCATCTGGCTAAAACATACAGAAAAATGTGTAAGAAAGAGATTGAGGACAAGCTTGTGAAAGGTTAGAGAAAAGTTACCTACTAAAATTTGGAGATAACTGTATCATTGATCAAACAGGGCACTGGCATTTCAGTTTTAACTACACAAAGATATAACTACTACCATGAAGAAAGGAAGTTCCTAATTATAATCTAAACTTCCAAAGCATATCAACATAAAGAGAGAGGAGATATTAAAGCATTGTATTCCAAGCTGAGAAAATGCTCCTTAGTGAGAAAAGTTTCTTGGAAGCTCCCAGGCACAAAGCAGCTTAGTGCCAGCTAGTCCACAGTGAAGTTCTTCAACTGTGAAAGTAGTCTTCCACTGCCACCATTTTCTTTCCAGAACTTTCAAAAAAAAACCCTTTAACTTAATTGAATTGCTTAGGTATGAAATATTACACCTCCTATACAACTGCAGAATACAGCTCTTGACAATGTGTTTGGAGTCAACAAACATTTATTGTAAGTAATGTTTTATTAAAGTGAAAACAAGCTTGCAACCTTCAGGGTGAGAACTACAGTACAAGAAAATAAACACCCTTTCAACCAAACACTCTTTGTAAGGTGTTCTTACCAAAAAATCTTGTCAATCACAGGGAAAGTCAATTTCACCTACTGCACTGCTATACTGAAAATGAATATGCAATACATTCTCAGATTAATGTACATTTGTTCAGGTAGGTGTTGAAGTTCAGGACTCTTTCTCCATCAATAACCTCCCAATTAAGTCACAGAACACACAACTGGAAAAGGAACATAATGTGACTCCACACACTGACTGCACTTAAAACCTCAATTACTGAAGAGAAGTTGGGTGCTACAGAGAATCCCCCAAGAGGCAGCCAAGAGCTGAGAAACAGTTTTAAAATTCTAAATCACTAACATAACACAAGAAAAAAGGGTGGAAGACCAACCACTTGCTCAGAAAGATGCCACTTGCTCAGTAACTTAAGTGTTACTGACAAAAAGCACACTTTTGTTTTAGACAAAGCTGTAGAGGGAAAATCAGCCCCTCAGACAGATGATCTATTTTCACAATTAGATCAACACTTAGTTCTCTCTCTTTAGTTTTTTTATGATAGAGTCTGTTTATTTTTTGGTTCTTCAACCAACATCCATTCTAACACCTGAACAAGAGAAAAACGCACGACAGCTGAGATGTAAGATAAAAAAAGTACAGCCACCATATCAGTCACATCCAGCAAATAAGTACTGTTATTCATTGGCATGATCCTGCAGCAAACCCACTTCCATGGGATCTGCTTCCTCTAAGGGAAGATGTTTTACCTTGTACAGCATGAGCTGGATTATTGCCAAGCACTACAGCTGTGGTCTTTGAACTGATCAGCACTTAAAAGAAGACCATAAGAACAAAATATTACACTTAAAAAGTAAAAAGAATGAACAGAAACTCTGATATATTCTCTGACAAATTCTTTTTTAAAAAATACCATTTGAACTGCTTAAAAGAACCTCAATACACCAAAATAACCAACCAACAAAACAAATCCCAGAAACCTAACGAACTTGGTTATAAATTAATAAATATAAACCATTACATAAATAATGCTTCAAATATCCTGCTAGATGGCTCCTGGAATTCACCATCTTCTTTTTTGGCATTTCAGTTCCCACAGTGAGTGAGATCTAGCTATCAAGGATTTGAGCCTTGGCAGCATTTAATTGAACAGTATTTGTTTTCAAATGCTTCTCTATTCCCTCTCTGACAAAACGTCCAAAGAGTACTAAGGATTATCCCCTTCCCTGTCCTGGGGTGACTGTATGGTCTGGTATTTTCTCAAACCAGGACATTCGCCCACTGACAGTACATTACAAAACTTCCTAACAATTCTACATTTTACATTTGATTCCTATTTTGAAACTTAACTGGTTTATATTTTATATTGCTGATAATAATCAACACAACTCTAGTGTAATTATTATTAACTCCCTGCTATTTGTACTCTTTTTACCAAATACCCTCATGCTACTAAAATAATTTTCTTTGATTATGTGCCTTAATTACGCAAGAATTCCTCATGGTCAAGGATGATGTTTACAAGCTAATTCATGCTCTTCTGCACTCACACTACTCCATAAATCTACCCATCTCCCTGCCTGCAATTTTGGCATCATTTTTCTTTGATGAACTCTACTATTTCACTTTCCTACTGTAATCCACTCTTGTCTCCTTGATCACCAGTACATAATATTCTCTCAATTATTACGCTTTTTGCATATAAAATCTATATACACACAACACTCTACACGACACCTGTGACTACAAAAGCCCTCCTGTTCTAGGACTAGTCTCAACAAAATGTTCCTACTCAGCTTTCTTGAAGTACCAGAGAAATAACAACCTCTGTCATCACCAGGTACCTCCATTCTAAAAGTCACTAAGATTCTCTCATCTTTCTCTCTCTTCCTCATTTAGTATCTGCATGTATACTAGTATGCTTTCTGAAAATTTTACTAATTTAATAAATCTCAATAATTTAATCAATTCTCTTTACACTAATGCCAAACCCCTTATTTATCTCAATTTCTAAAAAAAAATTCCAAGGAGACAACAAAACTGCTAAGTTCTTAAAGTTACTTAAGTGACAAGACTTTATCTCCTTCAGTAAAAACTAGTTTAAAAGGTGTGAAGAATATCTATTTGACTAATACGTGTCTAAATATGTGGAGTTCTTTCCTCTATATTCTCTGTGTTGTTCTTCCTTAGTCTGCAATGGGACTTCCCTGCACAAGAGTGTTGGCCTCCAGAAATTTAAAAGGCAGGCAAACAAGAAAACCCTTTCTTTACAGAAGATTAACCACAAGGCCATATAAATAACATACAAAACTTAATTAAAAGTAAACAAATAAATAAACAACAGCAGTAACAAGCAATTCAAGACTAGAATCTGCTAGCTTGTCTCTCTAGCAGCAACGGAACCCTGATGCAGGTCTCCATGAAAGCAGACCTCTACAATTTATTAAAAACACACCAGTCCTCACCAGTACCACAACCCTAAAAGCAGAGCTTTTATCACTAGCCCTAGCCATATCACTACTGGAGGCCTATGCCAGCAGCACAGCAGCCACTCAAGCGACAGCAGAACTGTCTGCTTGGAAAGGGCTACCACAAGCTGCTATTTAAGATAACAGCAATAATTTCTGATGTACATAAGCAAGTAAGAATGATGACCTATGCTCTTTTTACCCTCCTCTATGCACTGAGGTAGGACAAGGGGTAGAGAAAGGAGATTATGTACTCCTTTTAAACAATGTGTCGCTTTTATTCGCTGGAAATATCAGTGTGGCTGACAACTCAAAACAGAGTGGCAATAAGCACTATTGGAAACACATATTTACATTATCTTTAGCAGGAAAAATAGCAATTAATAGCTAACCAATCCAATGCCAAAGAAATTCTAATCATAGCAGAATCCAAATCTATGTAGTTGGATGACAGTATCTGTCTAATAGAGTAGAAATAGCAGAGTTGCATGTAGTTTGTCTACATCTTTGATTAATTCAGCTGCTCTCTACTCACGATTGTTTTGATCAGAGCAACCTACATTCCATAACTTGGAGAGGTTTTAAACAACAGCCATTTGATATATTTTGCTTAGAGAAGGCTGAGTTTAAAAGCTGTCTTTCCAAATTATGTAAGCCTAAGGTCTAGGACAGGAAACAATTTTGTATCACAAATGATCAAGAAATGCCATAAAGAAACAGTACTTTGCACCTACTTCCACCTGTGAGATCCAAACTGGGACTCTAAACCTTTGTGCTGGTCGGTATAAAAATATTTTTAGAGTTTTGGAATGTTTCCTTCATTGAATCTTTTTCTTTTGTTGAAAATTCACTCTTAACATATATGCAGCATTAGAAGTGGGACAGGAAACCTATGCAATCTATCCCAAACTTTAGCTGACCTCCAGATTTGTATATGCTCTCTCTATATACATATGCAATAAAAGGTATTTGCTTCTTACATAATCAATATAAAAAATGAAGTATACACAGACATTACTAATATTCTCAAAGTGACAACAGCATTTGAAAAAATTCACCCTGTTCCACAATGGTAACTTTCTTAGCTTTTCTAAGTGCAGCAATGCCCATGAAAAACTATTTTCCAAGATAAGACCTTTCTCCCTGCAAGCTATTTAAGGAACAGATAAAATCCTTTATTTGATTATATGCAATTTTATGCCTTTATGGTATTTTAATATAAGGACAGAAGTAAGTGTAATTGTGATAATGGTAGATTTTTTTTAAACCAAAATGAAAAAGGTAAATCCAGTGTTAATGAAAAAATATAAACTAACAGAAGAGAAATAAATTCTGCACGTGCAGACCTGGTAATGTAAGCAAAGAGGCAGAAGAACCACTCTAAGGTTTATACCAGTAAATCAGAACCTCACTGGAGGAAAGCAGATGGTTCAACTCAGTACTTCAGAAATGACAGTCTTCACTCAGCAGCCACCTAGCATCTGGGAAACAAGTCAATTAATATCCAGTGAACAATTTAAATGAGGGAGTTGGCTATTAAAAAGTAACTTACCAACATCTGATTACATAACCCCTCCTTTTCCTTCTACAGTGTCTACCTCATCTGCCCTTCCAAACAGTGTTCTCTCCAAAATTCCCATTCCTGTCTTTTGACCCAGGGCATGAATGCACCCACCTCACTCAACACTCGTACTTCTTCCATCTGCCATTCAACCCCCTATGCACAGAAGGTCTCTTTCCTGCTCTCACTGAAATACCTCCAAACAGCTTGTCTTTCCTCTCTCTTGGCCTACAGGTGACCGAGAGGCAGCAGTGTTTTATCTGGCCCAGCTGGCAGCAGCGTTGGCATGTGCCTCTAGCTGGGTTCCTGACTATTCAGAGTACAAGTGTCTCCTGGCAGGCCAGTACCTGTGCACCTTGCATCCTCCAAGCTGCACATCTGCATCAGCTGGCTGCCTGCTCACGAGAGCTGTGTCTTTGCAATGGGCAGCTGCTAAGTCAAGAAACACACAAAGTCTCTGAAGCCACAAACCATAGCACACACATAACATCTGAGCCAAAAAAAGCCTTGAGGAAAAGGACAAGAGGGTCACTTCCCCCTAGTGGCTTTCTACAGTAGAATCTTGTATTGGAAACCTTTGAAAGACTCATCCAGTGAGGCAAGCAGGTCCACAATCCCACATATTTATACTATTACTGTATGTTATAAGATATGTGAACAATGATATTTATCTCATGTCCATTACAATTTAACCTTCCACCATTATTTCCACAATAAAAAAAAAGTTTTAGTCATATTTATTTTGATACTGTAGATACAGGAAATCAGCAATACTAGGGATTGCATTATACCAGTGAAAACAATACAAATAAGTAAACTCTTGGTAAGTTTTTGAAAACAAGAAATAATGGAAATAGCATTTTGTTTTTCTTGCTTAAGGTATGCAGCTCACTTTCCTCATCAAGGAAAACAAGCTTATCTTAGCTTACACATATAAAGACCAAAACCTGTAACTTTCATAAACCCTTTAAAATGGTAACAACTGCCAAAGTTGCAACTTTTGCATAGATGGAAAGACCTCCTGAAAACAACTAATAAACAGTCTTTACACCAATTTCGGTATCCTAAGTTTTGAACATATCTTTATTGACTTCACTGGTTTACTTCCCACCCTTGCTAAGGCAGCACATTCTGTGTTAATACACATGCTCCAGATGTTACACACCTGACCTTTACAAGTGCACTGCAGGACTGACACAGGATGCCACCAATTTCAGCCAAAGCCTAAAGAGGCACAAATTCTACCTAAGTAAATCTAGATGCAATTCAACATCACCATAAAGCTAGCAAAATATTTTTGCTTTCTAACAGGCACATGAATTTATGGCACACAAATAGCCATACAGAAAAGTATCAGTATGCCTAGGAAAGCTGGGTGTTTGTTTGGCATTATGTGCAGAACAGTATATAATTTTTAAGTCCCCTTTTGCTTTGATCTTAAGAAGCACTCTCTTCTACAGCTGGACTAATCCTACTTACAAGACAATTAAACTGCTTATTAGGAGAAGGAAAACTACTAGAGAAAAATGAGAATGGTATATTGGCAATATAAAAATCTAAGTAGAAAAAACCATTGTATTTATCTACCACAAAACCTACCTTTCTAGGAATTACATTTCAGTAACAACAGCATATTGACAACAGGACATATTAATGAAACAACACTAAACATTATTAAATCATTGGCACCAAAGGTTGTATTTTGATTTTCTAATCTTTTACCTTTTTACTATGACACCATATGCTTTGACTAACATAACACCTTTCTAATTAATAACTTCATGTTACATAAACAGAGAAGGACATGACATTAAACAGGGTAACAAGTTCAGCAAAGTTGGAAAAAAATACAATAATCTGAAGCATTTTTGGGGAAAAAAAATCCAAAAACCCCACTTACTAGAAGTGTTCCAAACAGTATGGCAGTTAGGGCCTGTATATTCCTCAAATCCAACTACACGCAGTATTTCACTACAGGGGTCAGCCTTTGCACATAGCTCTGCTCAGAAACAATATTTCCACTTTAAAAAAAAATAAATTAAAAATTGAATTTCTGTGCCTTAGAATCACAAAAATGACCTTGGAAGAACAAGCAAAATGTCCCCAATGCTGCAATGCCTGACTAGGTCCCGCAGAGTACCTGAAAACACATTTTTAGGTGTGTGAAATACCCTTTATACATTCATCTGGATCCTGTGAATGCAGCATGCCCACAGCTGCAAAATTTGTTTTTCAGGTACCACAGAATCTGTTAGTGTTTTGCTGTAAAATTCAGTATTTTACTGTTGCTAGGCACCTGACATTTAGTGCTTTGTCCTCTTGCCCTTTTACTTGCATACATCCTTTTTTTCCTTCAATTTTCTTACAATTAGAAATTCATTTGATTACAGTAAATATCCCATGTGGAGTCAATGGGTACAGACATCAAGGGGACAAGGAACAGAGAATGAATTATGACCTGTAGTCAAAAGATTGAGAAGATGATGATTAGAAGACAATGAGAGACAGAAAGACAGAGCTACATGGCCCACATGGGTAACACCATGGAAGGCAAGAGTGGAGAACTGATGCCCAGAAAGCAAACTCAAAACCTCTTTAGAAATAACTAACATTAAGATTAATCAATTACCACATTGAATGATGAGTCAAAATTATGTGTACATTGATACAACAAATTAATACTGCCATGAAATTTATTCCCATTTCTCACAGAGAGCACAAGGCTCTACTGTAAAGAATATTCTCTAGAAACACAGTTACAGTTGCATATTCATACTTATATGAGGCAATTCCTGATTTTTTTCAGGTATTTACTGTATAACTGTAGCATTATATGAACATGTACTGGTAGAAATTTTAATTTTCCTCGAGTTTCATAGATGGTATTGGGGTGTGAAAAGCAGCCAAGAAACAGCTCCAAAATCTAAAACATTTCAAAGCTATTCTATCACCCCAAAATTACAGAGGACATCTGTGAACTCTGTAACTGTTTACCTGGCCAGTGCCTGGATTCTACGTCATTTCATGGAGATCACTAGAAAATAGACACTCCTGACCAAAATAATCAGGTAAAGAAGAACTATTCCTAATAGTATTTCCACAAGTTTACTTCTAATATAAAGATTTGAAGAGCAAACAAACTCATATACATATTTCTGCATCTATCCTACACCATAATAATTACTAATATACTCAAAGATTTACCTCCAGAGTAAACTATTTTCATTTAGCTTAATTGAGCCCCTGGGATGTACCCCGAACGGAAAGTTCCCCCAGTACATGATGTTCCAGTAAGACAGGTTGTTATTGCACTTCAGAGAAATTGACCAGAGCTACTCAAAGTTAGTCACAGGATTTGGTGATCTACGGACCTGAGAATCCCAGCCCGTGGTTTATCATGGAAGCATGGCAACCTCTGCACTGGGAGGCAGAGGCCAGCCAGCAGATGTAACAGCATGTAACAGTGAAGAAACACATGCAGCCAAAAGTGTGGGCCATCTAAACCTCAGCAGCCATGTCAAAAGTCCACCAAACTCTGAGAGAAAAGCTCTCTGAAACAGAATGACTGCCTTACAAGATTTTTATGTATCTTAAGCAGACATGGATTGATAAGTAACACTGTAAATTATTCTGAGAGACTAATAATCTCAACTGTTGCTCCTCCCACACCAATAGAAAATAGTATGAAGATAGTTCACTCTTACAGACAAACATGCATCATTCAACAAAACTACACTCTATTATAACTCTATTACGTGTGATCTCTCTTGCAACATAGCTGCCTTGCTACAGTTTATCTGGAGTTAAAATAAATGCATGCACATTCAGTTTAAAGATAGGAAAACAATAAGTGGAGTACTCAGCTTCACTACCTTACCGCTAAAAATGTAATTCAGGTCTGGTTAAGACTTGAACTTGTTGCTCCAAGGAGACTGTATTTGAGATGTGATACCTAGCTCACTAATCTAGTACTTCAGGCAAAGCCTAA
This sequence comes from Zonotrichia leucophrys gambelii, assembly GCF_028769735.1. Taxonomy (NCBI): domain Eukaryota; kingdom Metazoa; phylum Chordata; class Aves; order Passeriformes; family Passerellidae; genus Zonotrichia; species Zonotrichia leucophrys. The sequence continues at coordinate 18,984,409 of NC_088170.1, read as the reverse complement.
GCTCACTGTTCTGGGTACCATCTTGCTGTTTTATTATCCTCCCTCAAGATAAGCTTCTTTCTTTCCACCGTTTCAATATTTCTCTGCTTAGGTATCCCAAGTTTATTTATTCCCTAAGGAATAAAGATTGTTCTTCCTCTCATCTGTGCTGTATTTTCTGCTTCTCAACACTGTAGAGGGCAAATAACCTTATGAATAGTTTTACTTTCCTCATATATTCCTAATTTATATTCATTTTCAAATATTTAAGATATGAGATAGAAGCATGAAGAGACACAAACCTGCATTAAAGAGCTTAAAGTCTCACACTTCTCTCTGAGATAGGTAAACAAACATCAGTATAGCCACTTTCTAAATATGAATAAAAAGATTGCAAATGATTTAACTAAGGCCACAGAATCAATATGTATCAGAGTGGTAACCAGAAACAAGACCACGTGATGGGATCTCTGGCCTATACCCAATCTCCTCTGTGAACTGCGCTGACCTGAAATAATGTGGACTGATACTGCAGTAACTCCAAGCAGCCCCATTTAAGCTGTAAAACACCACTACAACACCCAGAACAAGCATTTTAAAACAAAACACAGCAAAACAAAACACAAACAGCTCATTCTCATGATCTTACATATTTAGTTCTCAGTTCTCCAATTGACAGAACATAACATTAGCACTGTTTGAAAGATAAAACTGGATTTCTCAGCTACTGATTAAGAGGAATTTTAAAAGACAGTAACAGTAGCCTCTTTTTATGGATAGTTTATCTAAGGATCAAAATGAAGACATTTTTCTGTCAGTATTGGATACTATAAAACAATTATTAACAGGATTAAAACTAAATTCTATAAAAACAATTATTAAAAAATAAAACTGGACTACTATAAAAATAATTGGCTTTAATGTGTTTGGGTTTCATCTTATTTGACATACACTCTCAAAGTAAAAATCTGAACCTCTGTGTACCTCTGGTACCTCATCTGTAAAAACTAACAAATCGTACTTCTCTATTTCACCACTGGGGAAAGGGTTAAGAAAGAAAAGAAAAAAAAAAAGAGTATGAAAGTCTTATCTATTGAGATTTAACTGCAAATAAGCAAGGTAATTAAAGGCTGCTAGCTCCAGAATAAAATTAAACAAACAAAAAAACAACCAAAACCAAACCAAACAACTTCTCTTAGCCCAGGCTTATTCCATGTAACAAGGAAAGAAGTAATGCCCTTGCATTCCACATGCATTCTTGATCATATTGTAATTAGCTTAGCATTCATTCAAATCTAAGACATTACAACAGATAGCAATAATTTTAAGGCATAAATTCATTTAAATACTGTTTTGATTTAAGAATAGAAAATGGTCTTAAATAATTAAGTTTTCACTAATTCTTAGAAGATTAAGTAGGTGCTTGAAGTCATCACATTTACTACAGTGTTGCCAGAAACTTGCTCTTTGTAGATTATTAGTTCTGATAGCTGCCCATATAAGCTTTCAAGTTAAACAATCAGAATTCTGAATTAAAACTGAAGAACAACATTCACCTCTCCCCAAATAAACTAGTGAACTTCAGCATAACAGCAGCAACTTAGGTAGTTTCTACAAAAAGCTTGCAAAAAATAATCAGGAAAATATGTTTAAGTTCATCGCACTAACTTTTCACTACATCTTCCAGCAGTAAAAAGGAGTTTACCCTCTGAAGAAAAAGCTGAGAAATTCTGATAAGAGGCCAAACTCATCTGCACAGTAAACTGGTATCACAATGTCATTCTAACAAAGGGCAATTTTAAGGTAGCTATATCCCCTTTCATTTGCTGCTTGCTCCCTTCAGATGAGTCCTAATGCAAATGTTGTTCAGTAAAACTTCTGCTTTCCTTTGAGCAAACTCCCAGCAACCCTGACAAGACCTCATCCATCCAAATAAGTAACTTCTGTTGAGAGACATTCTGAGATTTTTAGCAACAAACATATTTAATTTCCCTAAATAAAGCTCTGTTTCATGAGCAGTAACTAGACTTGATTGTATGTTGGCTATATGATTCAGTACAACTAAAACAAAATTCCCCCTTCAACTATGTAAAATATTCACTTCAGACTTTAAAAGAAAGGCCTTAGACACCTGACTGAAACAGGCATTACAATTTTTGTTTTGAGGAAAGAAAAGCAAACTTTAAGAAGAAATCATAAAAATGTCATCCGTGTATTTGTTTCCTGTTTCGCCAGCGACTGCAGGATTTGGGACAAAATTAAGTGCAAAAGATTCCACAAGATCAAGTCCATAGGTATGCAAGATGAAAGCCTTCCCTATGACATTATTCAAGGATGGACAAAAGCTGCCATTCCTGGCTCATTACCTGTTGCACATGTCTGGGTGTCCTGGCCAGGCCAGTGCCCGGTATGGGGGTTCCCCTGTACTCTGCCTGACACACTATTCATACCAGAAGGGATTCTGGAATATCTTGGGGGGTTTTGCGCTGCTCACTGCTCTGAATTTTCTCCTTCAGTTTTATCTCAGCTTACACATTAAAACAACCTCTCCTTTTATTTAAAACTACCTCCCTTTTAACTGTTTAGACCCTTCAAAATGCTTGGAAGATATAATTTCCCCTTCTCACACAAACTGTTAATTGAGCCAAGCAAAACATACTTATCTTTTTTTTTTTATAATCAATTAGTCCTTTCAGCTTTCTTAACATTTTGCTGCTCTTCTCTGAGTTTCTGCTAACCCACCCCACCGGTTGCAAAGGCTCTGAATTAAAACAGTACTCTAAACACCATCCCGTAATCTGGTACAAAAATCCATGTCCCATTTGTCTAATGTTTGCTCAATGCCACTGTGGATGCAACCTAAACTCGTTCTAAATTTTACAAAGTCTATATATCATATTTCAAATTGGGGGCTGTCCTTCCTGTCAGAAGCATGCACAAATCCCTTTCATATGAAAGGGAGTTGGGTTCACACAACTGACAGGATTATCAGGCCTATGGTATCACTCCTATCCCTTTTTCAGCAATACTGCTTTCCAGGTTATTCCCTCACAATGAATACCTGTTTTGGATTACGAGCCCTCAATTGTTTTAGCTTGCATTTTTCAAACTAAATCTCGTATGTACTTTCCAACAATGTGCCTAATTTCTTTAGATTACCTTTTCTTTTCTGCCCTGTCTTGTGCTTAACTCTTCTATCATTGCCTGCTAATGCTGCAAGTGTAGTATTCAACCTCTCATAAAGTTAAGCAAAGCAGACACTAAATATACCTAAAATGGCTAAACTTGTATTACTACGTGCATATGTAAGCACTGATGATACTCTTTTAGCACCTAAAACTGCTGTGACTCACCACATCTATTCTTTATACTTGGTTCTATTTTTGTTTATGGTCCTTCATCCAATTTTTCATTAAGATGACTATCCATATACATAAATAATTTCTTAACAAGAGATTTTTGAGATGCATTTGAATTTCAGAAAATATTTAAAATTTTACTACAGCTACAACTCTCTATTCATTTACTGGGGCCTTGAATCTGCAATCAGATCTGGCAAACGAGCCAATCCTGTACTTCTCCATACTCACTGAACTGTGTGCAGATGCTGTTGCAGTATCAGATCCTAATTTTAAACACTAAGCAAGAATAACAAAAAACCTCTCCTAAAGTAATTTTTGCTTAGAAAATTCCAGGCTTCTTATTATTGTTTTTCTGATTTTTCTGCCATTATATTACTAAGAATGCCTTTTATCTAGTTCTTAAGCTCATGCTTTTTTTTTCTTTCCCCCTTTATTTTATTTTTTAAAAAATCAGTACTATTGTTTAATTTCTTAGAGGCATCCTGAAGATCAAATGACTTATAAATATATCTTCAGATCTTTCAAGAACCCCCTCTATTTGTCATCAATAACTACTTCATATGGTTCTGATTGTTAACTGCTCACTGTTTTTTCATCCTACTATATATGGAATTTCAGGAAATTCAGCATAATGGCTTGTCTTAATAACAACTTTATGCAACTTCTCATTTATGAACTGACCACTTTCCTCTCTATTTGACTTCCCCTTACTTCCTCAATATTTACAACAGCAAATCTTTATTCACCTTGAACTATTATTAGCAAATTACTACTGCCTTTGCCCAAAGCATACAATATGCATGTGCTGTCCACCTTTCAGGAATTCTCCACAGAACTAAGACAAACTTATTTTACCTTACAACTAGTCCTTTCATACCATTTATCTTAATGTAGATAAATAACTTTGAAAAGCAACTGATTTTCAGTTCAGTTAGGCATACTTCATTCACACATTTAAGCTTACAAGGTCTCTCACTCCCCCAAAATAGATGAAGATCCACAACAGAAATAAATGTATCACTTGCACTCACACAAAAACCAACACATGAGGTCACATCAGCCCAATTCTTTGTAGGACTGTAATGTAATCTACTAATAAGATAAAAAACAGGCTATATTCCATGCTAGCTTTCTTTTTATCAACTGGGGGTTTACCACCAACAACATAAATGTATGTCCACATTACTGATATTTACATGCATTACCCCATACTAAAATATTTTCATTAATATGATGAAATAATTTTTCAAGAAGCATTTAGAAAAAATGCTTTACTAATTCACCTCAATTGAAATGAAACATCCAATTTGCACTACATCCAAGGGAATTGCACTCTGTGTTGCTGTAAAGTCCTACAGAACTACATTAACAAGTACAGTCTATCAATGGTTACAGGCACTGTGGCTTTTGACTGCTCACTAAGAACCCCAGTGCATAAATTAGTTCACCTGTCAGACAGCTCAAAGCAACAGAGGCACTAAGTTTGAATGGTTCAGACTTTCCTTGCTATACATTACTTTTTCCAGTAAGAGAAAAGGGAGAGGGCAGTGCAAGGGAAAAGGGGTAGATAAATAAGTTATCAGGTATGCAACTATCACCTATCATAAAACCTATTGGAATTGTATCACAAGTTTAAACAATTCACTTCTTTAATGAAGCCTAACATAGATTCCCAAAGATACACAGCAAAATTCCAGGACAGTCAAGTGAAAAAGTTATTTGAACAAAAATACAAACTTTAAGAACTGCCTCAATAAATACCATAACCCAATGACTGTTTTGCAAAACATTCAGTTTGATCAAGCCAACAAGACTACTGACCTCACGCAAATAAATAAATTTTTAAATTTGTTTACATAGTAACTTCAAGTAAAAAGAGGAGCATTATTAGTGGCAATACAGTGAAATGAGCAAGTGGTCCATGCAGCTTGAGATTTTATCTCAGTCAAGACATTATGCCAGATGTTCCATAGAAAGAAGCAACTTTCAGCACAAACCATCTCAAATCCAAATCTGCAAACATATTCCTGTAGGTGCACGCCACTAAATCCCTCTGAATTCAACAGGGTCTCCATCTGCCACACAGATCCCTCACTTTACAGTACACATGACATACCATTGGATACAAATTGAAATACAAGCTGATAGGCCTCAATTTGTCTGGCTTTGCTTGGAAAGTCATTAGAGTAGTGAGGCCAAGACTACAGTCATACCTGAGGTTCACAAGACACACTTTTTGCTTTCCAAGGGTAATTGCTCAGCACTTCACTCAAATCTAGCCTTGTAAGAAACCCCAGATTATGTTCTTCAACACAGACCCTTTTAACCAATTTATCATTACAGCCTTTATTCTTTCCCTAGAAGTGAACCCAGCAGAGAGACATGTACATACAGTCTTACAACTGCACATGGAAGAAGGTGAACTCAGCTGGGAAACAGTTCCCATCCAACTCAGACCATGTGAGTAAAGCAGCAATTCAGAAAAAACAAAACCAAACAAAAACCAAAATGATCACTAAAAATCAGTCCACCCCAAAACCAACAACCTTGATAGCTTATTTCAGAATGGCTTAATCACAGAGCTTATGATAAAAATATTTTTAAAGATTCTTCATCTTAACCATTTATCAACTTTTTTCTTAAATTCAAAATAAACAAAACCCCTTTAAATTATTTGTACGTAATCAGTTATATATGTATTCAACAACTGTATTTTAAATGATGTCAATACCAGTATGCCAATAATAAAATAACATTTTTGTATGTCTGACTCTAATTTAAAAAGTAATATCTTATTAAAAATTAATAGTCATTAGAAGGCTAAATTAACATTGTGTTAACTATCACAGCATATAATGGCTCTCAAAATACACATGAAAACAGAAATGACATACAATCTTCTACTGCAAAAAGTTAGGCCATTCAAACACTTAAAAACATGGAAATAGAAATAAAAGGTAAAAACAAAAAAACTATCATTTTGCTAATTATATGTAAAATCTAGTCAACTAACAAATTACATGGTCCAACAGAAAAACTCAAGAAGCAAAAAACCTCTTTCTACGATGTGACAAATCTTCAGCAAATCTTCAAATCATGGTACTATTTCAGTACCATGTAGGAGAGGAGGGGTAAAATAAAAAAGAGGGAAGGATATCCTAAAGCAAGCTTCCCACTTGATTTCTAGGCCTGCCACCAACTTTAAACTCTACTAGAGCTATTAACAATGGTAGTTTCTTTTCTTAATCTGAATCTTAAAGCAATTGTATGCCATCACCAAAAAAAACCCCAAAATTTCAGTAACTACAAATATCTGGCTAAGGTTTTCCAGACGTCACTGAAACTCAGTAACTGCTCCACTGTGCTATGAACTCTACAGATTCAAGCTGGAAGTCAATCTAGGACAACCAATAGAAAGTGCACCTGTACAATTACTGCATTTCCTAATTCAGAAGGCCAAACCAGAAACAGATAAAGCTTGTGTGTACTCAGCTCACCAAAACAGAAATTCAAAAGCACATACTTATTTTGTACACACTGCACATCTATATTATCATTAATTGTAGTGAAAAAATATTGTATTTATAATTCAGAAACAGAAAACTATATTCCTTAACCAACACACATTTAACTCCATTCTAAATGAAATATAAGTATCCATATATATAGTATCTAAAACAACTATATACACAATCATTTAAAAATATTTTCTACAAAAAAATAATCACCCAAACTTAATAAAAATTATTTTTTTAAAAAGTAATCTAGTAAATTAATAGTACCATACAGAGAAATTTAAAACATTCAATATGAGCTCCAAGCAACAAGGAAAAATAACCTGTATCACAAAAAAAATAATCTGCATCATTTCCAAGAAATGCAACCTTATTTTTAAAACCTGCAGAAATTTACTGTTTTACAAGTTATAAAATAATTATTTAGCTCTTTGTATTCTAAAATAGAAGAGAATGATATATGCTGCTAGTAATTGAGAACAATATAATTTGTGCAACAGTCCTGCAGATGCATTTTTATTCGACATCTGACCTCACTAAGCAGTAAACAAATTTACATATATCAACACATTTCAGTGCTCCAAATATTAAGTTTCTATAACTACAATAATGTGATCTCTTAGTAACAGTCCTTTAGTACCGTCATTCTAAAACAATCAAAAAAATGGCCTCTGACATATATTGTTTGTGTACTTGGGATCCCTTCAAAGTTTAAGGCTTGCAGATGTAAAATAAAAAAACTACAAAACAGAATCACCTTTAACTGATCACTGCACCAGACGAGAAAGGAATTACAAGAGTTTTTTCTGCTTTATTTTATAGCATTTTAAAAGAGTAGGGATATTTTTATTATTGCACACACTGAAAACTAAATATAACCCCGCACTCAAAAATACTACTGCAACAGCTTGATAGCACTCACCGCAAGTAATACTGTTTTAAAGCGAAGGCAGCGTTAGAACAACTTCTGGGAAAGTTAAACTCTTCTACAATTTCTCCCCACTGATTCTTCTCTGATACCTGTCAAAAACAACACACAAGCCGAGATACACAACGTACACGTAAACATGTTGCTGACAGCGAACATCACAAAAAAAAAACAGGCTGCCATGAAGCAAATAGATAAATATATAAAAAGAAACAAACACGAATGTGTATGGGATTTAGGACTATATATTTTACTGACAGTTGCTAGTATTCCCCTTTCGAGAATAATCCTGCTTATCAGGGTTCTTTTACTGCATTTATTTTTTAACATACACATTATTTTTTTCGGGGGGAACGGCCGGGAGTGGTGGTATTGTTTTGGGGTTTGTTTGTTTTTGTTTTTACTGCCTGGACAATAACCAATCGGGAGTCCCTCTGTCGCCCCCTTTTAAATCCTAACGCGGTCCGTTAAAAACCCAAAGAAGTTTAAAATAATGCAGGGAAGTGCTGGCGGGGGGCGCCCCCTGGGCTGCGGGGCGCGGGGGCGCCGGCCCGGGGGGTCCCCCCAACACAGATCCATAGACACAGAGAGGCCTTTCTTTTGAGGCCTACATTTCTGTCCCCAGCCTTGAAGCCTAAAGATGGCTATTTGATTACACACCGTCTTGGGTGCCCCTTTTGTTATTTTTCCCAGGGAAGGGCTCGGAGGGCAGCGCCCGGCCCCCCCCGGCTGCGAGGATCGTTCCCTAGCCCATGCTCCGTGCCGATTATCGATGTTAAACATGCCCGCTAATTTTGAGTTGCACTAAAACTGCACTCAGACTCTTTCCTCTGTCTCTCCCTCTGCAAGAGAGACGCACAGAGCTGCCACCACAGCCGAAAGAAGCCTGGTCTCGGCGCCCAGCAGCTCCCTGCTCCCCCCTCGCCTTCCCGCGGGAGGGGGGCATGGGCGAGGGGGTCCGGCGGAGGCGGAGGAGGCAGGAGTGGGGTGCGCGCCGTACCCCCGGGTCCCCCTCCATCGCTCCGCCGACAAGGCCGAGCCACCAACCTGCCTATCTGCTCGCTTCCTCCTTCCACCCCCCACCTTCTCTAACCGGCTTTAAATAGGACGGTTCCCGGCCACCTCAGCTCCCCCCGCCACCCCCGGGGGTCAGAGGAGACTTTTGGGAAGAGGTTAGTGGGAGGGAAACCCAAATTAAAACTTCCACTCACCTTCCCAAATCCGCCTAAAGTGGTGACTCTGGTATAGAGAGCGTGAAGATCCAGCTCCTTCCCACCCACCACGGGGATCTTCTTAAAAGGAGACCTGCCAAAGGAGATACACACAAAACACCACAACTTGTCAGCTCTGCCCCCTTTTCTCCCCTCGCTGGGGCTGCCGTGTCCTTCAGGGAAGGGGCTGGAAGTTGGATCTGGTCGATTTAAAAGCCTCCCCCCCTCCCGTTCCATCTCCCCATTTTCCTCACCCTCTGCTGTGGTGAAACTGCCGCAGCTCGTCCAGGAAAGCGAGTCCCTTTCTCCGCTGGTCTGCGTGGTTTTTACCCGTCGAATTTGCCATTTTTGTAATAAAAAAGGTTCTCGTAAAAAAAAAATCCAATTAGAAAAAAAAAAAAACGGCCGACAACAACAACAACAATCCCCGGCTCCTCCTTGTCTTTAAGAGACCCAGGTGCCCGTGCTCGGCCGGGGATCAGCCATGGAGAGGGGCTTGTTTAAAAAAAAGTTTAAAAGGAATAAGGGAGCCCCGAGAGTGTGGTAATTGCGAGTCCTGTCTCCACACAACACACGGGCGAAGAGGCAGGGAGGGAGAGGGGCACCTCTCAGTAATTCCTCCTCCCGCGGCTGCTGCCTCTCTCAGCACCACAAACCCAGCCGATCCAGCCTGCACATGAGACTCAACATGGTGCTGCTGGATCACACAATGAATTGGGTTACTGTTGTGGTGGGGCGGGGGGGGAGCCGGAGTGAGGTATTGACAGTGTGTGTGTGTTACAGCCGCGGCTCCATGCGATCTCCCTCCCTCGCTCGCTCGCTCCCTCGCTCGCTCCCTTACACACACACACTGTACAGCTACGGCGGCGGCGGCGGTGGCGGCGGCAGCGGGATTCACTTCTCTTCTCGCTCAGACAAAAAGATCTGAGGCCGCCGTGCTTCTGCCTGGACGAGAGCGCGACACAGCGGGCCCCGGAGGCCGGTTCCGGTACTGCAGGAGGCAGCTCCAAAGGCAAAAGCCAGCACAGCCCCAGCAAGCAGTTCCTGGCGGGGAACAATAGGCTCCTCTCGCCGCTAAGGGCTCATCTGCAATGTGCCGCAAACTTCACACAAAGCCGGGCGGAAAGAGGCGAGGGAGAGGGAGAAGAGGGAGGAAAAAAACGGCTACTACCGGCTGTTCCGGGGCGCGGGGCCGGTGCGGGGCCCTCCCGTGCCAGGCTCGCGCCGACCGGCCTCTCTCCGCTGGCTGCCGGCGGGGGGGGGGGGGGGGGCGGGGGGGCGGGAAAGGTGGATTTGGAAAGCGGGGACGAATTTTTTAATTGGACTAAACCCAACGCCCTGAGTTCAAGGGGAGAGAAAACAACAACCGAAGGGGGCACTGGTGGGATGTGGACTTTCGGAAAACTTTCCGAGTCCCCCGGGCCGAGGTGTTTCCAAGGGCAGGAAGTCGCCCCGGATGGCACGGCGGGGGCGAGGGGGGGCAGCAGGAACCCCTGATTTCGAGGCATGAGGGCTCTAAAACTCCCCAAAGGAGAATGCCGAGTGCTCCCCCGAGTAGGAGGTGCCCTGGAGAGGTTTGTCAGTAGGAGCCTAGGCTCAGGGTCACTCCATGAATATTTCTTATTCCTTCTTTCTCTTGGGATACTACAGTCTGTAATCTAAGTGTCTCAAGACTGCTGTACACAATCTAAGCCGCTCAGATCTTTCTGTACATTGACAAATGGAACATGCAGCACAAAATTAATGGAGGAAGAAGGTCTTGGCCCTCACCCCGGATGGGCAGCAGCCCCCACTGGCACCACAAGTGCTAGCCCTCTGCCTGTGGTGTGCGCAGTGTTTGTAAACATTCTTCCTCCTGACGTGTTTTCCACTTGAGAAACCAGGAGAAGACCTGCATGCCGACCACGGTGGAGCTTGGTGCCACTTGGGGTAAACAGGAGCAAGAAAGGGTCCATGAAGTGGACACTCCAGGGTGAAGTGTGCCTTCCATCAAACCTTTGCTCCTCAGGTAAAATAAGCAGTGCCCAGGTGGGCATTTGTCCTTCCCCGGCATGCAAACAGCCACAGGTGAGTGCTTGCTCCAGTTTAAGAGACTCTGAAGGAATATTTGCCCCTCGCAACCTCTACACTGAAATCCAAAGCTAGAGGCCTACAGGCTTGGGGGTTTTTTAAGCATAACTCAATAAAGTCAGTAAGGAGCTGTGTTTTAGAATCAATGGCATATGATGGCCTCCAGTGAGCACTTAAAGAAGGAAATCTGCAATTCCTTTCTACTCCGTGTACTAACTTCAGAAAACAATATTTTTTCAAATATTTTTTCCTTTTGACTGGTTTGTTGTTTCAGCTTGAATATAGAGACAGATACAATAAAGCTTGGTAAGCTTTGCCCTGGGTTCATGATCTGGGGGAAAAGGACAGAGAAATAAATATCCGAGTTTCAAATTAACACTCTATACTGAAAGTTGGTGGTGTGTGGATTTCAGAATATGAAATGCATAGTGTCTTATTCACTGTAGCATTAAGAGCCTTCCCTCCTCCCCCCTAAAATTAGACCTTCAGATCCTGGTCTGCAGCTCCTGTCTCTGACACTCTGAGCTTCTGCTATTTCAGCTACAGTATGCGTAAGACTGTCAAAGCCAGGATAATACAAATCAGAGAGGTTTAAAACAAGCGACTGGGGGGCTAAATCGCTGTTTTAGACGCACAGTCAAACCTCCCTTCTCGGGAGGGCGGTGGTTTTTAATCGTGCCTTAAAAATTCCTTAAAAGCAGGGGGTCTCCCCTCCGCGAGGGGCAGTCGGCAGAGGTGAGTCACCGCTCGCCCGGGCGCCCTGTGAGGGGAGCGGGAGGCCGAGGGGAGGACAGACAAGTTGCGTAGCAGGGCTAGGTGGGTTTCCATGCTAAGCACAGCAATTGCGCACGGTCCCTTACGTAACTGTCAGCCGGGGATTCCCTAGATGGGGTCACTTTATTCAACCATTACATAGACCCCGGCCGCCGCTCCGGCGCGCCTGGGCTGCCGCGGCCGTCGCGACTGAGGCTGCGGCTGCTGCAAGGGAACGCAACGGCTTCTCACAAAATGGCGGCGCCCATGGAAGCGGCAGCCCCATTTTGTGCCCGGCAGAGCCTGTCAACAAACACCGACTTGGCCGATGCTGAGGAACAGAAGGCGGCGGCTCGTTCGCGTTACGGAGCGCGGAGGGAGGAGAGCGGAGGATTTCACCGCCCTCCTGCCGCCGAGAGGAGACTCTGGAGCGCGCGCGTTGGGGGAGGGAGGAGAGGGAGGTGAAGGGGGACGCGAGCAGCGAGCGAGTCAGAGGCTGCGCTATCCCAGCGCGGAACTGCCGGAGCTGCGGCGCGGGGGAGGGGAAGGCGAAGGCCAAGGCAGGCGGCCTTGGCGCTGCCCTCGCCGGGGCGTAGCTCCCGCAGACCCGGGGACTGCGGAGAGCCGGGGGCTGCAGGAGCGGCTGGCGACGCCGGGCCGGGGCCGGGGCCGGGGCTGCCCGCACGGGGGGCGCTGCGCCCCGCTCCCGCGCTGCCCGGGCGGACGGGGCCGTTCCTGTCGGATTCCGGCGAACCTGTAATGAATGACAGGACGATCGAGCTCCTTGTGTAGCTAACTAGGTCACTGTCAGCACTTAATTACTGTTTGTTTCATTTTAGTGCGTGCCTTATGAATAAACCGGCTATTAGGCTGATGCTTCAAGTAACATTATCCAGCACCAAGGTACAAAATGTCTGTATTGGACTCTGATCTTGCGATGCTAGCTTGGTAGTAATTACTGTTTTACATTAACGATGTCTTGGTTGTTATAGCTTGGTTATTCGGCTTATAGCTGAAACAGGTGGAGATCCCTTACGATAAGGTTGTGAAGCTGATTCTAGTATGACACCACCGGGCTTGTTTGTTTTATGTTTGTAAATCCTCCGTTTTCAGAGATAGAGAAGGGGCTTGTGCATTAAGATTTTTTTTTCTGATCTATTTGTCTTAAAATGCATGCTTTTTAATAGTATTAAATAAAGGAAATTACCTATTTCTGATGTTTGTTATAATTTTTAAGTGTACCAAAATTACCTTGATATTAAGGAGTTTTGAAATATCTTGTTGCATACTAAACAGTCAAAGATCAAAAGCAGGAAAAAGGAAAAAATCTTGCTATTTAGTAAAAGGTCCTTTTATTATTCTCTGTATAGTATTTGTCAATGCAATTTGAGTTTATTTGTAAAATAAAGCCTCTACTGTTTGTAAATGTTACCGTATACAGTGACTTTCAGTGTATAAATATTAGAGAATTCTTGCAGACAGACAGGATAGGTTCAGTACCCAAATTGTCACTATTCAGTGCTGCTTGCATGGGTTTTTTGGCCTCTCTGTTGGTTGGGGTTTTTTAAGTATAGCTATGTTAAGTGAAGGTTCTGTTCTAGCAGCTGTATCCTGTGTTGCAGGGGGGTTTTTGTTTGTTTTGGTTTTGGGGTTTTTTGTTTTGTTTTGTTTTTATTTTTTGGGGGGGGTTTGTTTGAGTTTGGGTTGTTTTTGGTTTTCTGGTTTTTTTTTAATCTTTAATACTAAATTTTGGGCTTATTGCTTGTCTTCAGTATTGCTGCTTTAGAGAGAGCAAGCCACCGTTGCTCTTCTCTGTGTGCCACTAGCTCTGCATTTGCTTTCTGGTGGGTGAAATATTCTCACTCATTTCCATTTTTGCTTGCGCTGCTCTTGAATTGTGGCAACGTTATGTACTGGTGAGTGTAACTAGTATCACTAGCTATGTGCTACTTGTATTAAACAGTAAACTGTAAATCCTTAGAAACTGAAGTTAATTTTTTTGTGTGTATGTGCATGCGCTATATGCATGAGTTTTGAAAATGCAGCCTATTAGATGGACTATAGAATCCAGTGAATTCCCTCTTAAGACTAGTATATAATAGAGGTGCAATGTAAAAATAAGCACAGGAATTACAGGATGAACTTCTGCTAGAGGAGAGCATTTCTGGCCAAGTTGGCAAATTTTAGTGGCATGTAGCTCAGCCATATTTAATAAAAAATGTCAAAGTGTTGGAGCAACTGCATATGCTGGGCTAAAGACTTTACTGTTTGCTTAACTTGCTGTGGCAAATGCACACTTCAACAGGGAGGGGTTTATTCAGTAAGCCCTACCCCTTGTGACTGAATAATACTTTGAAATTCTTTATTACATTTTAGTATGCTAGTTTCTTTTAAAGATTCTGCTACTTGGTATAGACCATAAGTGACTAGTCTTCAATGGTACACCATTAAATCATAAGTGAAAGGTCTTATGCATGAAATTAAATGCTAAACAGCATAGTGAAGGTGGGAAAGTGGAGGTCCAGCATTACAGGCTACTGTTGCACACTTGCTTACAATTTTCAGTACAGTTATTGGAACTTAACTACCTCAGGAGGGTTGAGTTAGACAATCTTAAAATTTAAAACACTTTTACATTGAAAAGACCCACCTTCTTAAGCTGTTTATTTAAATAATTTATGACACTTATCCTCCTAAATTTTCCAACAGGATGTGCACCTTCCTCATTTCAACTTTATGGTATTGCTACTCAGGAAATAAAACAGAGGGAAATTTTGGCTGCATAAACACTATTGAAAATACCCAAGTGTTGATTAAACACTTTTAAAAATGCTATCTGTAAGTACTGTAATTTTTTAATACTTGCTGTTCTTCACAAAGGTCCACCTCTTGGAATTAGTGAGTTTCATGGTCATTTAAACTCTTAAGTTAGAAGCACTTCAAAGTGGATGGTTTTTCAGTTGTGCAATGAAGTATGAAACACAAAGCAGGAAAACCCTAAATGCAGCTGAAGGAGAAGTAAAAATAAATACGTAAATGCATTCCCACTTGATTTCAGAACTGCTATACTTTTGAAATCCTAATTCTTTTGTGTCCTGACTTAGGCGTTCTGAACACTCTAGGTTTGCAATACTTCAGCAGTAAGTTTAGAAAGATTGTCAAATTCATATCGTTTTCTTGCAGGCAAAGAAAAAAAAAAGATGCTTTATGTTATCATAACTGTAATGCAGATTAGGGCCTCAATGGCAGAAAATGTTTTGGTGTTCTAGCAAGCACTGGTGTGTAGCACAGAAGTCATGAATGTCCTGACAGCAAATGGGTGCAGGTTTTTTCTTAAAAAAAAAAAAGTGTTTGGTCTTAGTAAATTACGTTTACCTTTAATCTCACACATTACTTTATGATGACCTCTGTGTCAGTGTGATCTGGTGGATGGCACACTTCCCCCTGCCACTATAGCTGTACACTGTTCCCTGAAATAGCACTAGTGTGATTCATGTTTCTGGTTGAATGTGTGAAAGTTTGATTGAGATGCAAAACTGAGAGAGTTCTTCTGAATGTTAAAAAGGAACTGTGCTCAGAAATACAGAAATGATCAGATTAAATTTGTCAAAGGGTTTTTGTAGATTAAGAATTAATTAAGAATTATGGTGTCATACTTGGACAGGGAAGGTCCAATTAATTTAAAGCCAAACCAAACCTAATAACTTCATGATGTTTGTTATAAGTAACAGTGGTGAAATCCTACTAGTTAGGAGAGTTCTCAGTACTGCAGATTTGCCAGCAATATTTCATTGTCACGTAGGACTGTCTCATCTTTATATTTTTACCAATTCAAATGACAGTCAACAGTAGCTAAAATTATGTTGAAATTTCTCTGAGTAAGCAGTTGCCTTACCTAACTTGCATATGGGCATAAATGAAAAGGGAAGTAATTTGTGCAACTGTGAATGTGTGGACAGACAATACATGTGAAAATTTATGCATTTCAATATAATATATGCTGCAAGAACACTTCTGAAAAATAATAAATAAAATAAATACTGGCCAAATAACATATAACCGAAGTAATCTATTAAAATTGCCCAAGTAAATCAAGAACTTAAAGCAGTGAAAACACATGAATACTCACAGATATACTTTGAAAGGAAGAAATTTGCTGTTGTCTAATTATGATTCTCAATGTATCTGTTGGTGATATGCTCAATTTGGATTTGGCCTTATAGACTGCTGATAGTTCATTGCATATGTGTTGTGTTGCCTAGGTAAAAGGAAGTGTTTTCATTTTCAGAGTAACTGGAAAACAAATCCCCTCACACTTAGTGCATTGGTAAAATGCTGGTGTGATAGCTAATTTGAAAATCACACTTAAAACCTAGGACTTGAATTTTTAACTACAGTAGTGTCTAATAGAGCTGAAAAAAAAAAGCTAATGAGAGATAGTTTTTGAAGTTGTTTACTATGAAGAGTTATCAAATGTAGTTGAGTATCAGTTCCTGTTGCTTGCAGAGACAGGACAGCATTTAAAGCTCTTGGGGGAATCTATGACTGTTAGCCTCCAGATATTATAAAAACGCTGATTAGGCTGAGCTGCTCCTACTTCTGAATTTTGAACCTTAATGTGAGATCTGTCTTACCCAGAATCTTGCTGCAAACTCTGTTCGTAAGCAATGAAAATCGCTTAGGAAAATGTAGAAATGGCGTGTGTGTGTGCATATATATATATATATGAAATATATATATTATATGTTTTAATTTATATAATTTTTTTGGTTTTGGGCTTCTGAGGATCTCAAGGTCCTTATGTTTAAGAGCAGTTGATGAACGGAGCAGGGTCAGTGTCTGATTCTGAGCTGAGATGCACTTAATAGTGTTGAGAGAGGAGTGAGCACAGTTCCCCAACCCCTTACCAAAAGGCAAAAGTGCAGTCTGGGTATTTGGGGTGGAGCCGTGTTCAAAGGTGTTGCGCAAGCCGCTCTGCTTAGCCTTGTCCTTATCTAGCTTGTGTGCGGTGTGGGGAAACGGCACACTGGGGAAAGGTCTCTTCCCTCCATGAAACTCCCTCGCTTGTAATAGAAAACAGGCAAGAAGCTGGAAAAATTCTAGCACGCCTGCTGAAGAACAAAATAGGGAGAGGAAAGAAAGTGGAGACTTGAGCAAGGGAGTGAGTAAAATCTGATAATTTTGAGTGGGACAACTCCCTCTCTGTGTGCTTTCGAGCAGTGTCACAGGTGACTTTAGACAGACATCTCCTTAGGTGCATTTACCCTAAAGTTTGTTTCTATCTTTTGCTGACTTGGGAATATTAAGTACTATTCACACTTTATTACAAATCAAGACATTAGACTTCTTTATGTATCTAAGTATTTTATTCCAGTTTGTTGAACAGGAACTTCCCAGTGGCTTGAGTCACATGCTGCACCACAGACTGCTTTGTAGTAAGTTCCCCAGCATAAACAGGAGTGGCCTGAACTTACAGTGTGGTCTCTCAGAATTAAACTTCTTCCTGTCTTATTTCATCCTTCACAAAGTTTCTCTAGTGATACTTTACAAAGTCAAAATAGATTTTTTTTTCATTAATGCTACAAGTTTGGCTAGATTTATAAGACAATGAAGTGAATTAAGCCTATCTGTAAATGAAACCCTGAGAATATTGTGTTTCATCTGTTACCTCTATTTTAATAAGTCCAGGCTCATTCTTCACTTTGCTTTAGGAAAATTAAATAATGTCACAGTTTTTCCTTTGAGAGGTTACCGAGCTATTACATAGCCTCCATGGTGTTCTATTGGAATTAGTTGTGCTTAGAAGTTATGAAAATGGAGTTGTGTATCCTTAAGTCAGATGTTTGTGTTATGTTTGCAGTAATATACAGAATTTATGTATATAATATACAGTATGTATTTGATATTGTGAATTTACTCAAGTAATTTTTGTTGTGAGGAGTCATCTCCATTTGCCAAAATGCGCAAATTAAGTTTTCAAAGATGTTTATAATTTTTTTTAAATATTTGGGTAACTAGCTGCAGCCAAGTTAATCTCAGGATCAATTTATTTATTTATAGAAGAAAACACATAGACATTCAATTTACTAATTTTTTTATCTGCCAGAAAGTTCTTGACATTAAATAAAAATCTAATAGTTTCTGTTTGTGTCTGAACATAAAATTATCTATAATTACATGCAAACCTTAACATATATGAAACTTGAATGGAAGAATTCGGTGCTCATTGCTTAAGTTTTCCATCTGCGACATCATGCATGTGTATCATGATAATCCTTAACTATACAATCACTTTTTTAATGCAAGATCCTTCAGTTGGAGATGAAAACTTCTCACTGAATTAAAAAAATAGAAAAGTTATTTCTCTGTATCTGATGTTAAGTGTTTGTCTGCATACCCTTTTCTTTTTTTTTTTTTTTTTTTTTGCTTTTCCTGCAGGCTTTTCTAAAGTAATCATTAGATGAGTATCTGAATGCTCATACTAATGAGTACCCAAAATTCTGAACTAGTAGCATTATCATCACTATGTTGCTGAGAAAGCTAAGGCATAGAGGGATTCAATAAAAGAATGGCTGCTAAATTTGGTTGGTTTTCATTTAATCAAAGCAGAGTTTCACTGAATATAATGTACAGGTTATTTGAGGGTAGAGGTTGTTCAGCAGTAGGAGTGCTAGCCATAATTTTAGAGCTGTGTTAAATTCAGCAATAGGCTTTTTGTTACATTTGTGGGTACATGCTGTGGTCCTATCTGCATTATTAGGGCTTTTCATGGTGCAGCATTATTGGGATGCTCTGTTCCTCTGAGCACTTGCAGTGCTGAGAAGGCTGTATGCCTACGGTAGATTCTTCCTGATATTTCTGCATTTTCCAGCAGCTTGAATATAGAGCTCAGAAAATGAGAAGCACTTCGTTAGAGGCCTCCAGTTCGATACAAGAAACTCGCTACTCTGTAAATCCCTGATATAGCCAGAAGTAGAAGTGGTGTGTACCCAACAGGATGCATTTGCAGTAGCTTCCCAACATCTCCTATCCCTCCCTCCCCGCGAGGCAGCTGCTGGCTTTTGGTGGGGCCTGGGTGCCAGAAGAGGGAGCACGGAACACAGCAGAGCCCCAGCCTGAATGTCGCTGCTGCTGCCTCAGGTAGGAGGAACTCTGAAAGGACCAACCTGCAGCATTACTGATGCCACAGGTTTTTCAGAAAACCCAGCTTCTAGCTCTTAATATATTTTTCATTATTACTATTTTTTACTGTACATGTGCCACTTGAGATTTAAGAGCTTTTAGCTTTATCACATTGTTCAATAGGAAAACTGCCCAAAAGGCATATTTCTGATTCAAAGGCTATCCTCCCACTAAAAGGGTAAAAGGTCTTTTCAGGTACATTAAGAGGTTTTTTTAATGTACTTGCGTAAAAATAGGAGATTTTCCTTCCTCAGTTTCACACTTGGATTTTGTTAAAAAGTTCTTTTGAAAACGTCAGCTTGAGGCAGACACGTGACCTGGAAAATTTAAACTCAGGTAGTATTAAAGTCAAAAAAACAGCGTATTTTCAATTGTTTCTTCTAATAACATGTCTTAAAACCTGAAGCTCTATTGAATTTCAACCCCAAAAACATATCCTAGTAGCTGTTTGGCTGCGTTTGCATTTATAGTCATATACAATGTGGTTGCAAAATACCTGCACTGAGCTCAAATACAGAAAGTCAGCTATCCTTTAATATACATAGCTTATTCCAATATAATGCATATGACTCAGAATAACTCTGTCCAGTACAGAAACATTACATGAGAGGAAGGTAGCAAGTCCTGTACTTCTAATCTAAGTAGTAAAAAATACTCTTTGCAGTGGTAATTCTTGGTTCTGGCTTCCTCCAATGAGTTTAGGTCTCTGGGTAGCTGAAGCAGTTATATTAGGTACACAGACTGAGTCTTCAGGAGTATTCAGACTGTATCCCTTCACTGTGCAGAGCTGTGATCACCACATCCAGTTCTAACTTGTTACAGGACCACAGTCAAAGAATAGAACAGTTTTATTAACCAGCCAAATGGCATGGGAGAATTCCCAGAAGGTTACTTAGTTTGCTAATCTCTGCTCAAGAGGTTCTGGTGGCTCCATTGCTAGCAAAGGCTTAGCCTTGTAAGTACTGTCTGTCTTTTTAATTTCTATTTATTTGTTTAAGGAAGGACTGGCTGATGAATGGCTAGCGTTTGTTTGTTTTGTTCTCACTTCGCTACTACTGGCTTCAGTCAGGTCTGAGAATGGTAGAAGAGCTTTACACAGCTGTGTGCTTTATTTCTCCTTACCCCCTCCACATCTCATTGTCACAAAATGTTTGAGACATGTCTTGTGATTAGAACACCAAAGGCTGCTCCATGGTCACATGCCTCTTTCTTGATGGGGGGGAACACAAAAAAAAAAAAAACCAAAAAACCCCAGCCAAACAAGAAACCAACCAACCCCAAAAAGCACAAAAAAACCCCAAAATTAAAAAAAAAACCCACCCCAAACCTATAGTTGTGGAAAGGGAAGAGTTTCCAGTTCCAGTATACGATCTTCCTATGCACAATTACTGTAGAATAAAGAGGTTTATGGCTTGAATTCAGTAATACTGTTATGTAAAAAAATTTTTTCATTGAATACTCCACTGGGTATTTTGATGATATTCTCAACATCTGGTTCCAGGGAAGAGGCAGAAAGAAGGACTTGCTTTTTGTTTGTTCTTGCTTGTTTCAATGACCAGTTGTGGTTCCTAAGTATAGAGGTCAGTGAAGCTGACTTCTATATGCCTGCAACTGGTTCAGTGCTGGCTGGAGGGAATCAGGCACTTCTCAAACAAATCGTTGAAGCAGCTTCAATATTCTTCACCATCTTTTCATGGAAAGCGAGGGGATGCGAAGTTAACAAATTTCTGAAGGAAAAATTGGCAGACATGATTCTAAATGGCCTTTTGGTAGCTCAGCACATCTCCCCCTGCCTTAGTATGACCAAACTCCACCAGAAAACATATGCTGTACAGTTGCCAGCATTTTATAAAGCTGTCATGCACATTGAAACACCACAGCTTTCTAGGTGTTTTGAAAGTGGTGTCCTGTTTGATGGAGTTTTGTCCATTGCCAGACCATAGTACTGCGCACTGGATGTTATAAACAAATTTTAAAATAGCTAAAGCAAAGCCACTGAACACCTAATTGGGTTGTTACTGCCTTAGTAAAGCTTGCTGATCTTTAATATGGAGTAGCTGTAAATATTAACACCCACTGCTTTGTAAATGCAAATAAAGTAATGGGAAGTTTAACATTTGGAAAGGAAGTAGTAAACAGGCATGTGCAGGAGCCTGGGTGTGTCAGGGGTAGAGGCCACTGCAGGCCAGCTATCTTGGGTGGCACATTTGGAGCACAAACTATCAAACGCAGCACTGTACCAGCTTGTGCACTGTTCTTTGTGCTGGTGCCCCCACCTATCAGCCAGAGAGCAGGAGCTCCTTAAGTCACAGCTCCCAGCATTACTTCCAAGACATGAACTCACTTACCTAAAGGAGGTTTGTATATCCAGGAGTTGAGCGTCGTTTCTCAGAAAATGCTGGATCATCTCTTAAAACTGGAGTACTTGTGTTCTGTGTAATGTCTTATGAATGTTTAAAAGTAGTGAGGATTTAAGTACTGATTAAGCAGTTCGCTTTATCATCCTTCATTCATGTCAAAATTAATTGGACTAAACTGCTGCCAATTCACTACTCAAAGATGGTAAGTAAAGATACTTGCAAAGAAGCTCACCAGTTGAGCTCATGTTCTGCAGCAATGTTGCCAACTAACTTTTAGTAAGAGTTTACAACTTTAAAGTACTTCATATATATCTTGATCTCTAAAAAATGAGTTTTAAGCATTTTTGTAAAGATGGAAGAGAAAAATAGATTGTTAACAGTTTTTGGTCTGAATATGAGATAGAAAGCACAGTTTGAATGTATATACATTTGTAGTGTTTGATCCCAGAGTTTAGCCATACTAAGGTCTTTCTCATATACTCCATGATGAACCACTTAGACAAGAAATAAGGGTGTGTGAAGAGGAGATGGCAGAACTGCAAGCAGACAGTAGTTGTGTTACTCCTTTGCACGTCAGTCACTTGTGAAAGTACACTGTAATTTCTCTAGAACTTACCAATGTTTTGCACATTGTTATATTGGTTTAAAAGCATTTTATACTTTTCAGTTGTTATTTAACTTACAGACACAAGCAATAAAGTTTTGTTGTTTGAACTTCTGCCTGATTGTAATGAAAGAAGAAGTACAAACTCTGCAAACAGATTTTATAGAAGTATGAAAAACAGAGCCAGCAGTTTACACAGTCTACAGAAATGACATGTCATTACCACAAACTAGCTACTACAGGAAGTAACTCTTGAGTTATGTGCCAGATTATGTATTAACTTGAGACTCTGCATACATAAATTATTTGGGGACATATATTCCATGTTCCTTAAGAGCCCCTTAAACCTCTGGGGAAGAAAAATCCTGGCAGACAACTCCTAACTCTTTTATTGGACAATTTTTGATATAAAAGCTCACATCTCAAAATGTGGAATGTAATGTAACTAAGGAGGTAGTTGTTTCGTGAGATCACTTCTGAGACGTGAAAGTATGTGTGCACAGGTCCTCTTGACCAACATGGGTCTCTCATGGTGCTGTTTCCTTAGAGGAACAACTGAGATTTTGGGTAAATCCCTGATGCTGAAAACCTGCAGATAAATAATTTAGATAATGATGTTGCTAATCTAATGCAGCAGTTGACTTGCCAAACTAGTAGCTTATGAATTTGTAGCCTTTCTAGTCTGGGTAGCTTCTGAATGTTAGTGATAGTTTTGCCCTCCAGCAAAATGGCTTTCTACAGTTATGCACTAAATACTCAAAACTGATGGCAGAATCTGGAATCATTCCTAGTAGTTAGGTAACAACAAGTTGTTCCACAATTTCTTAATAGCCTAAACTAGGTGCTGCCTCCAAAAAGAAGCACATCATGCATCTTCGTCCTCCATTCCTTCCTCTTGGCATTAGCATTTCACACACCTGTACTGCAACATAGATGAAGATTAATTCAGCTGAAAATTTACAGGAAAAAATTGTCTTTTAAATGGACTTGCAACCACTGTGTAAAGGGCAGCATCAGTGCAAGAGAATGTAGAAATAAGAATCAGAGAAAGACAGGACTCCTTCCTCTAGACCTCCTTCAAAGGCTCCAGCATCCACACTAATCAGATAACAACAGGACAGAACGCTGTCCCCCTTGTTATCACCGGTGAAAGAGTGGAAGAAATCTGAAGTCAAGGCAGTTAGGTGCTGCTGGCATTTCCTTGTTGCTCTTTAAAAGGATGATAAAGTGATGACTCTTTTGATAAATATTTCCTCTAGTTTGCTTAGCCCAGTTGTCACAGGCATTTTGAAAGGAGTGCACCTGGCTGAATTGTTAACTGTGCTCTTATTTCTTTTTCAGGGGGGTTGGGGTACAACTGTCATCTTGTGGTGTTTTTAAGAAAACAGAAATAGAAAACTAACTTTCATTTTATATGTAGCATGTCCGTGTGGGATGGACACAGATGACACAAAAATGAGTTAGGAAAGGTTTTTTGGCTGATAACAACAGTGTTATATTTTCCTTCTGTTGCCAGCTTTGGGTCTGTTTGCCCCCAAACTTTGTGCTGCATCCAAAGACCTAAAATTTGGAGTCTGCAGGCCTTGTAGATGGAGAGAAGTTGAGCATAAAGAGAGCCTGCTGAGTATTTTCAAGACTGAGATTTGGAAAGAAGTTTCTCTCATCCACTTATGAAGAATCTAATATAGAACCTTTTGGAACATGGCACATCTATATTTAGATTTTCTTTACCTATATCCTTTTTTCCCTCCTTTATTTTTATATGGACAAGTTTTGAAATAATTGCATATATGAAATAAATTCGACATCTAAAGTCTTGCAAATAAGGGATGTTGTAGGAGTGGTATGCTTCCTACATGTTTTCATATAGATGAGAGGGACAGAGGACATGATATCACAGGCTTTATTTTGGTAAGATTAGTGGTTTCAGTCAATATTAAACCTGAATACTGAAGTACCAAAACACTGCCTTGTCTACTGCTGCCCTCCCATAGACCTATCAGTTTTAGCTCTCTGTAATTCTCATCCATTTTAGACTTCTTTCCATCTTCCACTTCCTTGGCCTCTTCTCAGTAGCACTTTGCCACTGGAGCTACAGAATATCTATCTGGAGGTTCATGACACCCCCGTAAATGTGGAGGGGAGAAGGAAAGTGCAGTTAATTCCAGATTTAATTTTATGCTGCAAACAGTAAAATTAAGAAACTGAAAAAGAAGTATAGACTTTTTAACTGTTGATTTTCAATTAGAACTCCTTCACTTCCCCATGCAATTATATAAAATCCATGCTGTGCTTTAGGAAAATGGGAATGGGGAGAGGTAGCTCTTCTAACAGCTCACAGCAGAATTTTTACCATTCCAGTGATGCAGAAGGGTTTGTCTGGAGCCCAGAATAGTGCAGCATCATCATCCTCATACCTCCTCTGTCTTCAACAGCTAATGGCTCAGTTTTTGCAGAATAGTGCAATGGCTAATCCTGTGTAAGAGTCCCAGTACATGTGTGACTAAATTTCTTGAAAGCCTTGGAAGGCTCCAGAAGGACAAGTCAAATGCTTCTGCATAGGAATGAAAAGATATGTGCAGTTTAGACCTTGAGACAAGCTCAGAGTAGTCAAAGTTAAGTAAATTAATGTTATTCAGTGAAAAATCATAAGACATAATGAAAAAGAATCTGCATTTATTATGTGAGTAAAGCAGAGGATATGGGAGGTCAGGAATGGAAATGAAGAAACAGGATAACTTATCTTACCCTCTTTTAAAAGCAAAAATGTCATGTTTTAGGTAAAAGTCCGTACTTTTCTAGCCCAGCTGTTGTGCTTCACATGAAACTGAGAAATACTATATAAAGCACTTGCTGTTATGATAGAATTTCTCTCTTGCTTTACTGCAGTTCCCTTCTAAACCAGGGCCTAGTTCTGCAATTCATCTATAATAAAAGGAGCCAGGTGCTTCAGAACTGCCAAGACTGAACTGGGAGGGCAGCATCACAGTTTTTCTTTAACTGTAGTCATTGGTGTTTCACATACAGTTAACACATAAAGTTAACACTTTAGTGGTTAACTAAAGTGGTTAACTTTAGTTAACCACTAAAGTTTTTAATTTCACTTAAGATCCTTCAAATCCTTTTTATCTTTTTTTTTCAAATAGCTATTTGAAGTTTTATTTGTTTTAAGTGGTAGAAAAAAAACCAAGATCAGCTAATTATTAAAAATGGAGATGCTAAACATGACTCTTCAACTGATACTAAACTCAGTTTTCACGCAGAGTATTTTCCTGTTTCAAGAGAACTTTCCTGTAATCTAAAAACATAACTGCTTATTTGTGAAATCTTCAATAACATTATGGGATCTTTAATGTGTAAAGTTGTGCATGGAGGTAACTGAAAGAGCTTGGCTGAAGAATGTAAATGCTTCCTGGCAGAGACTCTGTTACCTTCAGGACTAACAATTTCCCATTACTCAAGCTCAGAGACTTTTCCCTTTTTTGTGTAGGATATGATTTAAGGAGCGCCCCACACAAGTTTCTCTTGGGGACAGTGCTGAGATGAGTATCAGAGAGGAAAAGAGTTGTTTTTTGTTTATTAGACCTTCAAGATACGGATGTGCCTCTACAAGTTTTCTCCAAAGGCAACTTTTCTTTCAGCCTGGCTAAAAACGTCTCAGTCCTGCCATCTCCTGTGCAAACCAAGAGCCTTAACTGCTCAGAAGGTCATGCATTTCTGATAAATGTTTCGTTCATCATTATTTTAGAACAAGAAGAGTTCAGTAGCTTGAACAGCAGAATTACAGACTTGGAAAGTTATGTAGACATCATTAAATTCAGAATTCTATGGCCACATTAAATAGCAGGAGCTGTAAACTGACAAAACTCTTCATTGCGGAATCAATATGGGGCCGTTCTCCTAAGGTGTCTTCCCTGAAGGAAGCAGCTCTAATTCTCACTATGTCAAGACTTCTTGGGCACGTGAAATTATAAAGGAAGCTCATTGGAAATGAAATATGCCAACAGGGAGTCATATCCAGTGCTGCTGCATCTGGTAAAAGCCTATGTGAAGTGACTGCAAATGTGCCAGCCTTGGCACTGGTGAGTCTTGGTGTGCTGTGTTCCACACTGGTGAGTGGATAGGACTCAGTATGAGTAAGGCTGCTCTGCTCATCTCCAGAGCTAGCACCAACAACCTGAGAATGTCCCCTTAGTCTCCTTGTCCACTCCTAGCCTCCACACTGAGTAGAGGTGATGAAGGTAGCACCTGTCACAACAGGCCTTGGCACCATGTTTCTAACCTCCTTATCACATTTAACCTTGGGATATGTTACTAGCCCTTTGCATCACAGCCACACTACTCCTCAGCACTACAGCTGTGGTAAAGGAGCTTTCCTTTACCACAAGATTCCCTGTGGCAGGTGATAAGGGTATTCAGTTTTTGGAGGTGAAGTGAGATCTCTGCTGTCAAAACAGTGAAAGTGCAACTCCTTATTCTATGGAACACCAGGTTACAAAGATGTCAGCGCTTGAAACATGGTTTAAGTGCAGAAAATTCAGTGACAATTTCCTGACATAGGTGATTTGTGAGGTAACTAGAGGAGATGCCCTGGCTGGAATTACTTATTACTCATGAACAATCTGTCTGAGAGTGTAGAGGTTGAAGGCAGCTTTGGCTGCAGCTCTGAGTTTTTATAGTTTAAAATCCTGAGATAAACAAGAAAACTAATAAAATTGCCAGTCTTGACTTCCAAAGGGCAAATTTCAGCTTGTTTGGGAATCTGTTGGACAGGATCACATGAGAAGCAATCAGGTGCCCTGGCGCAGCTAGTTGAACTTAAAGAACAACCTTCTCAAAACACAGAACTGGTCCTTTCCAAGTCAAGAAAGGCAGGCAAAGGTGGTGCAAGGCTGGTATGGATGAACAGAGCACTCTAGACTGACTGCAAATACAAAATCTAGCCAGTGGCAGCATGAGTGTGCTACCCATCTACTTTGCTGTGGTGAGAGGAGAGGTCCATGATGGTCAGAAGAGGCAAATGTCATACCCATCATACCCAAGAAGGCTGAGAAAGAGGATCCAGGGAACTACAGGCTTAGAACTCTAACCTCAGTCACCTGGAAGATATTTCCTCCTGGAAACCATTTCTGAGCTCATGAACTGCAAGAAGGTGATTAAAAATAGGCAGCATGAATTTACCATGGGCAAATTGCCACTGATGAATCTGATTGATTGATCATTGTGAAGTGGACTGATTCCATGGATGAGGGAAGAATTGTGAATGTTGTTTACCTTGCCTTTAGCAGAGCTTTTCCCAAAGTCTTTGATAGTAACCTACCAGTCAAAATATGGACGGGATAAGCAGATTATAAAGTGGATGGAGAACTGGTTGAAATTTCAGGCCAGACAGGTTGTGAGTGGCAGTATAAAGTCCATCCCACAGCTGGTTGCTAGTGGCAGTCCTCCTCAGGGACAGATTCTGTGGTAAGTGCAGTTTGGTGTCTTCACTGCTACTGATCTGATCCAGTGGGGGAGCTTGCACCATCAGCAGATTCATGGATCATGCCAGCCTTCAGGGAAGGAGTTGATATGCCAGAGGGCAGGGCTGTTGCTTAGAGGGACCAAGACAAGCTGGCAGAATGCATTTCCAGGAGTCTCACCAAGCTCAGCAAAGACAGGTGAGATGTCTTGCACATGCTGGAGATGAACTGACTGAAGAGCAGCTTTGTAGAAAGGGACCTGTGGTACTGGTGGACACGATGAGCACAAGTTGGCAGCTGGGGCAAACAAGGTCAGCCTCATCCCACATTGTATTAGCAAGCTGTAACCAGCAGGTCTAGGGAAGTAATTGTTCCCTCTCTCTGGTGCTTGTCAGACCGCTTCTGGAGTACTGTTTTTGCTGCCCAGCACAAGAGACTGACACATGGTTTTGAGTGCAACAGAGTCACTCAGATCCCACAGGCTGTGTATGAGCCTAGTGTGGTAGGGTGAGTAGAGGAAAGAGATCCAAATTCATCTTGGAGATGTATGGTGACAGGGGAAGAGCTAATGGACATAAGTCGCAATACAGGAAATTCTCCCTGTAAGGAAAAACATTTTCACTGTTAATATAATCAAATGCGGAATGGATTTTAAGTCAATATTGTGGAATCTCAGACTTTGAAGAAATTCAAAACCTGACTGAGCAAGTTGCTTTAATAGGAGATGCTTTGAATGGGAGGTTGAACTAGCAGACCTCCAGGGATCACTTTCAACTTGTCCATCAGAGAAGAGGAGCAAAAACCAG
Source organism: Zonotrichia leucophrys gambelii (assembly GCF_028769735.1). Taxonomy (NCBI): domain Eukaryota; kingdom Metazoa; phylum Chordata; class Aves; order Passeriformes; family Passerellidae; genus Zonotrichia; species Zonotrichia leucophrys. The sequence goes on along the minus strand of NC_088170.1, from coordinate 18,956,177 downwards.
CAAATGGCAGTAATTTACCACTGCAGACCTGCTCGAACCCTTATTGTCAGAGAGCTCTAGTGCCATAGATGAGGCACCAAACATTTCAACACTTAAAGATGGCAGCTGAGTTTTCCTTTGAGAATGGCAAGTTTCAATGAAGAGCCCTAAGGTCTGAATATCTTTTTTAATCTGGTTCTTAAGAGTCAACTTAAAAAAGAATGGATGTGTTTTCAAAGAGTGCAGGCTTCTCTCCTGAAGACATGAAAGACATAAGAGGATGATTGAACAGGATTGCTTTGAGGGACGTTTTCTTTCCTGTTGTCCTAAGATGAGATTGGAGGTTGTAGGAAGCGGCAGATGTTTTGGAGAGGCCCTATTGTTTTCAGGACTTTAAATTGTTGTTTTCCTTTGTGAGTTTGCTATCTGCTAATAGTGAATGCATACTTGTAGCTAGTGTACGTCGTTACATTTGGCCCCTTTTTGGAGTTAGATGATAGTTGTTTTCTAACTGGTGCTAATTTCCATTTTCAGACACTCTGCTTAACTTCAGCATTAGCAAAACTATATGAGAAGGTGATGTTGCTGTACTCTGTGCTGTGCAGGGCAGTAAATATAGGTATGCATTGCAAGAATAATTGTATAGGTTGAAAAGCTAATATACATTAGTACTTTGTTAAAAAGTATGCACATTCCTTTTTTTCCCAAGTACACATAGTGCTTGGGAAAAAAAAGTCATTATCTATTCATGACTGATCAAATTCTATACATTTTATGAGAAAACGTTTTGTCACTAAAAATTAATAAACATGATACATATTTAATGGAATATATTATTTTTCCTTCTTCTAGTGTCATTATTCACAGTTTTGTAGCAGCTTCCACAGGTGTAGGTAACAGGATAAGTGAGGGGATAATTGTAATCCTTATATTTAAGAAAAAAATCCTCCTTATTTTTAACGTTTGGTAACTTGAAGATGTTTCTTGTATTTTGTCTTAAATACAGCATTTCATCATTAGTTTGATGCCTCTTTCTCTATGATAAAACAGTTAGAATATGGGCCTTCTTTTCCTCAGTGGTTTGTTAACAAAACAACATGCTGGCTTATATTTTATTAGAATTGTGGGGAAGAGGAAATGAGATTTGCCAAATGGGGAAGGAAAAAATATTTATCAGATTTCAACCCTTGGATTAAATTAGATCATGGTCTGTAAGAAAAATTATGTGGCTCTTCAGTTTTGTTTTAGCCGAGGTTCTGTGATCCAAAAACATGCTATATTCATTGCATATACTAAAAGCATCACTCACATGCTGGTCACAAGAACATGGTTCTATTAAAAAAGTTGTCACTTATAAGTATTTTTCCCTGTAGTTCAGAAAATAATTTCTATTTGAATAGCTTTGAAATTTCAAGATCAGAATATTTTTATAAGCAATAGTTTAAAGCCTGTGATATAATCTGAAAACTATCAAACATACGATCTTCCTAATGTGCCAGCACTTTGATTACATAAAAATACTTTGTTGATTCTTAGTGAATATTCATGAATGGCGTATATATGGTTGGTATGCATATGCACAGTATAAAACAACATTGTAAAAAACACATCTTTATACTTATGGAAAAAATTAAAAATAAATCATTCCTTTCTACCTCATTTTCCCCCCTCGTTTTTAATTAATGCCTACTTAATGACTATCCATATTATCTCAGTATAATTTCTGCTCTGGTGATGTCTCTGTAGAATCATTGATATTTCCTCTAAAATGAGAACTGGAAAACAGTCTATATTAGCTGCTAGTTTACTTGATCATGTCCTGGAATATCCCTAGCCTTCAGGCAAACTCATTGAATTTCTCTCCTGTTTTAGAGTGTGTAGAGGCAGCTGATAGGCTTGAAGTCATGGTCAATGGGGATCTAGTCAAACAGTCAATATTATCCATAAAGTGAGTCAACTAATTTTAAAACAGGCATCTACTTTTAGTCAGATGAATCACTCTCTAAACTTCATTGATGTAGATATGTCAAGGTGGATGAGATGGATCCCACCCTCACATTCCCTTGATATTTCTCCTCACTTGTTTGAGAGTGAATTGCAGCACTTAAAAAGAATTTTTCAGTGCAGTTTGCATTGCATTTGCAATTGGGACAACAACTCTCAGCCTTGCTGAGTTAACTGTAAGTTACCAGCTTGGCAATGCCAGCTGTGTATGGGGACTCTACTACGTATGAACTGGTCATGGTCGATATGTGAGTCAGTGGTGCATTCAGCATTTAAATGCAATAAGTGCCTTTGGTGTTCTTACTGAAAAATGGCTCTAATGAGAGCCATATTTACACTTTAGCAAGCTTGCTTTCAAATAGCTCCAGAACTTTTAGATTGAGTTGGCTGACAGATTCTAAACAATTTTCCAAGTGTTGTACCAAATCCATATCGGGTACATATTCTGACTGCATGTTATTGTATACTGCATGCTAAGTTCCGTCTGTGAATTTGTTTACTGGCATGTGAACAGAGGAACAACCTCATCTTCTTATTCTGGACCTCCTAGCACTATGCTCCTTCTCAGGAGCAGAGAGGAACTTGAAAAGATTGGGTTGAAGCTGCAAACATACATTAGATAAAGGAGAGAGAAGAAAGATAGTTCTGATGAATCAACGGGTCCAGGAAAGGGGAGAATGCTCCTGAACTTCTAAGCCATGTTGTTTTCTCCAAACATTGTGCCATTTTCTCTGTCCCTCATATCAGTTGGGTTGTTTGTATAATGTCCAATTCTACGTTTCCTTTAGCATGTTGTTGGCAGGTAGGTGAAAATGACAAAAGAGTGGATGGCCCAAAGCAATGGTGAGCAGTTGTAGGTCCGTACAGCAACCACTAGCACCATGTTTTGGCACAGATGGAGTGGCCCTTGAAGGCTTTATCTTGCAGATGAAGATTAGAGAATAAATTAGCAGAAGCATTAAATGTAATTAATTGATATCCTGTTTGGTTGTCTGGTTTGTTTTTAATAATCTCAAGTGGCATGAATTGGGATGGGAGCTATTCTCTCCTTTGGAGCTGTGTCAACAGGCAGGTCATGATAGGAATGCTTCCGCCCCCTCTTTATGGCTGAAATGCTGGTGACATGCTGGGTTATTTGTTCCTCTGCCCTGCATCGCACTGCGTAATTCTGGATGCCCTTTGCCTGGAGGAAGTCACAGCCCAGCTCAAGGTTCAGAGGCTTCCTTAGCAGTGTGGGAGGAGAAGTGGGAGTGGATTCCACAGAAACCTCTGATCAGGAAGCTGCCCAAGCAAGCTAGTGGGGAATGGCTGCATTCCAGGGGAGTTTCCTACTTGCTGTGCCACTGGGGCATGCTGAGGAGCATATGCTGGCCTGTGCCAAGTGCTCTTGTCTTCAGCTGCCTTTTTCCAGGCTCTTGATGGAGGGGTTGTGCAGCCTGCAGGTGAGGCAGGGTGGGAGCTTCCTGTAATGGGAATCTCATTTAGGCTTAAGAGGTGAGCTAGCAGATTGGAAGGGCTGTCAAAATAATAAGGCTAAGATTCCTTGCCTTGTGGCAAAAGTGTAGGTTCATAGAAATGCAAGTAGCTACCAACAAGTGTCTCACTTGTTGGAGATGGTGAAGCTCTGCAGTACCTTTGAATCTTCCAAGAACTGGTGCCAAGTAACAAAAATCTCTTGTATCTCTGCCTTGCTCCAAACCCACAGGTAAAAGCAGGTTGTACACTTGCAGGAATATTTTTTCACTGCATGAATTCAGTAGGCTGGTTTTGCACCTGTAAGAAGCTGGTGTGCTACTTGCCTTTTCCCTGGTCTTTAACTAATTGCAATTTGAAAAACATTGTTTTATGGTGTCCTTAACATGGGCTTTATAGTAAGTAAACATTACATCCTGTTTACATGGTCACATCCAGATAAAACTCAAATATTGAAATTTCTGCAAATTCATCCCACATTTTATTTAGTTACATTATATGCATTCAATGTATTTAAAGATTAAACAATATTGAAACAATTTGTTACAGTGGTTTAAGCAAAACTTTATGGGTTCTTTGTCCACAAACTTGTCTAGAAATTTGCCCCATTCAGTCTTAGGAAGAGATGTGAAAGAAGGAAAAAATGGTAGAAAATGTGATCTTGCTTCTTTATTGTTGGTGTGTAAATATCTTTATGGAATTAATATTATAAAGACAGAAGCTTACTTACACCAGATAATTTTATGGGTAGAACAGAACTGTTACATGCATAGGGAAAAAAGGCATACAAAGTGACAGTGTTTCAAAAGTAAAGTGAAATTCGGATAGGAATGGTGTGGATTTTTAAAATAGTGTAACTACCAATCCTGTATCCATCTTCAAATAAGAACTCAAACATAAATATTGAAGTCATTACTGAAAGAGAGTCTGTAGTGTAGTCTGTGTAGATGTGAGACCAAAGTAACTTAGCAGCTTTATCTACCTCTAGAAACTTTGACTATATGTCCAGTTGAGACCTATTAAAAGGAGAATATTTTCATAGTGAACAAGTTCTGTTTTGCTATGCTGTATGTGGAGACACCACACATCTGGTAGCTGGATATGATGGAATAGCTCATAAGTAGTAGTCTACTCCTCTCATGTGGCCAGCTTTGGTGGTGATGAAGCTTGCATTTTCCAACAATGAATAAATCTTGAGGCTGAGACACTTTTCTGTCTTTTTCCACTGCTATGTATTTGTGTGCCACTGCCTCTTCAACTTCTGTCACTCTGCTCTAGTACCTGTCCTTGTGTCTTACTCCAATTCTCCTAATTTAGTTGATAAGGTTCTTCATCTGGGCTTCTGTTTAACACCTTTTTATTTAGTAAGACCTTGATCTATGAGCTCGAGGCTCCAGTCATTTTGCCAATCACTTAGAGTTCCTCCAGTCCTTATCTCTGTTCTTACATAGCCAAGGCAAGCTGATTTTCTCTCTCACTATCATATTTATCTCTTTCTGCCTGCTCTGTTCTTCAACTTGTTTTAGCAGCTTTGTCTCTGGTCTTGCTCTGATTTATTTGTCAAGTCAGCCACTGCTTGCTCTGTAGAAAATCTTTTCATGAGATTTTACACGTCTCCCATTTGGTCTCCTGGTTCCCATCCTTCACTGATCACATTATGTACTGTATTTTAAGTATCTAAACTCAAAGAAAAAAAGGGAGGCCATGTTGAGTACCTAATGTTGGATAGTTGGTGGCAGAAATAACCTCCAAAGTTCCTCTATAATCACTAGGAAAGAAGGTAGATGCTTTTGAAGAGGTGGTTCATAATAGCAAGACAGCTTCTTGAAAGTAACAGTGTGTGTAGTCCTTAGTATCAAAGTTACCAGAGTAACTATAAGCAAATGTGACAATTCCTCAGTAGGTTGAAGCAGTTTCTTAAGGCTGATGTACTGTTCAAGTTTCATGGCATTGTTCCTGAAATCCCCAGTATTCAATGTAACCTGAAATATCAAATGCATTTAAAAATAGTGATTTTATAAAATGTTGTGTGCTACAGAAGTTTTTCAAATTAAACCAAATAGAAATTCCACTACCCTCTTACTTATTTATGACCAAAATCCTAGAGTCACAATCATAAGTCCTGACCATGGAATTGATATCATCATGGGTGACACAAGTGTTCATTCCTTAGTCCTGCAGGAATGAATAAATAGGCTGACCTTTTGTCTCACATAATGAATATCTTATGTAATCCTTGACTGGATCCACCTATACACAACAGGATTTATTACTTAAACTACTATAAAAACAAAATAAAGGACAGCATGTTGAATGCAGGATCCGCATATATCTTTCTCTTGGGAGAGGAAAGAAAGAAAGGAAATAGATGTTCTCACATTCATGTCTCATTTAAAACTTTAAAATGCTTTAATACAACAGGAGATCTAAAATCTCTATGCCAAGATAGGGTGTAATAAGGCATTGTTTATATAGCTCATAACTGTTGCAAGGAAACCATCATGCTGCTGTTCAGAATAGCTGGTGAGGTGGGCTTATGGTAGGGCTGTTTTGTCAGTCAACAGAACTAGTAAAATCACAACCTAATCCTGAATCAGCCATTAAAACCTGCACCAGCTGTTTATAGTCCAGTTGCTGTCACCTACTGCTCCTTCTTCCCCCATCTACTCCAGCTGTCATCCCTGAGGCTCATATCTGGGAAGCTTCCCTGTTTGTTTTTTTTAATGAATCTGGAAATATGCTCTTACAAGCAGATAGACAGCACTGAGGGAAAGACTTCATAGGAGTTTCACTTAGTGGACACCAGAAAGCTCATAGAAACAGTGTGATGCTAACAAACTTGAATCAGAGTTTGTGTTTTCTTAGATGTTTGGTCAGTCAGGCTTAAGACACAAATCCAAAAGGAAAACAAGCTTCCTTAGATTGATTTTCAATGAATTGTGCTTTAATTAATCTAACTTTTGACTTTGGTTTCCAGCAGGACAATTACTAGAATGAGAGCTTGGGTATCCTTCTTCTGGCAGATGATTAGCTTCATTATTTAAATAGATGAAATCTGGTACTAACAAATCTTAATTTCGTACTGAATTTTAACACCATGTCCAGTTTTAGACACCATACTTGAGGAAAGAAAACAATCAACTGGAAACAGTCCAAAGGAAAGTGACAAAAAACACAGAAGTGTAAAAATTATAACTTAAAATGAAAAAAAAAATTATGTTCATTTAGTCTGACAGACAAGATAGAATGAAGACACTATAATACAAGAGGTTGCTCCAAGGAGGAAAAGAACAATCTATTTCCTTTGCCTGTTGGATAGAACAAGAAGTAATAGGCTAAATTACAGCAGGGAAGATTTATTTTTAAAATTACAGAAAACTTTAATGGTGAAGATAGGGAATAGATTACTTGGCAAGCCTTCGGAGTTTCCATCTCAATTGGAGATCTGTAAGATCAGAGTCCTTGAAAAACTGCTTCCTGCAGGCAGGAGGATGTATTAGGTGTCATCTGGAGGTCCCTTCTAGTTATTCTGTATATTTTATTCTTGTAGTAAAACTGTAGTTTAAAGGATAGGATTCATGTACACTTCTTACACTATCTTCTTCATGTCTTCAACCAGTGATAAAATCCTTCTGTAGAAAGGAGAGTAAACAATGCTGTTACTCCAGTGATCTTGTAATGAAAAATGGAAATATATCTTGGAACAAAGTACTTTTTGATATACCTTCTTTTAGATAATTGCACAGGAGTACTTGGAAAAGTGGCTGTAATAGGGAAAAAACAGATAATGTGATAAAATTCATTTGTTTAAAATTACTTTTTGGCACCTGTTACTGTTGTACTGAATGATATCACTGTAGATCACTCATGTGGGAACTTCAGAAATCAATTGAATGTCCTAATTGCATTCAGAATGCTAAGTATAATTTTAGATTTTTATTTTGTCACTCCTTCTATTTTAAAGATTTCATTTAACTGGAAATATTAGAAGTAGCACTTCAGTTCTCAAAAATTGTACATATCATGTGAAATCCATTAAAAATCTAAAAGGATAAAGTGTAGACTCTTCAGAGATAACTTTAAAAGTTCTTTTTACTGTATTAGTTGTATTTGCAGTTGAGTGTTCCAGAATAAAGTGGTTGGGCCAGGGCAGCTGACTAACCACTTGTAAATCACAACTCTCACACACATATTTTGGACACAAAGTTTAGAATTTATTTATTTGTTTTATTCTGGGCATTCTTTGTTTTTCAGATTATAACTTGAATGCAGTTTCTTTACATTGCCTGTAATATGACTGGGACGTAGCACTTCTACTGCAGAATGTCACAGAAATTTGACTTGACTATTCTGTTTCTTTCTCCTTCAGCTGCTTAGACCTCAGCAGATCTTGATCCTGAAGAAGGGCACCATCGATCATCAGAGCAACAAACTGCACTTGGTGCCATTGGAACCATGCTCATCTGAATCCTGGGTGCTGACTCATGGGAAACACTGCCTGTCCTTCCTTGGGTTCTTCAGGTGTACACCCTGGGAGATCACTGTCCCTACAGGTTCCAGATTCATGGAATGGAATGTGGCTGGCTGGACTCTTCACCTCACCCAGGCTTATGTCAAACCTCATTCCTCCCTTCATCTTTCTCATTGGAGACAAGGGGAACAGATGCATACAATTGATATTTTTATTTGTCATTGAAATAGCTATGTTTGGGTCCAGTGATTTGTGAATTTAGGTGACTTTGCAAGCTGCAACAGTAGAGATTGATGCTCTGTAAAGGTATAGGCACTTACTCAATGAATGGGGAAAAGAGACAAAATTTTGGAGGCTTCACTGGAGTGTAAATTCTAGACTTGGATACCTATGCTCCTGCATATATACATGCCCTATAGATTTCAGCACAGGGTAGAGGTTATCTGAAGTTAGCTTTAAATAATATTGGTCAGTTATTGGAAGGGATCTGGCCTCAGTAAGAGGCCACTCTGTCCATGGAAGGTACTAGCAAGATGCTCTGCCTTCTCAAAATCGTGTAGCTTCTACTTTTTGGAGTCAGTTGCTTAAAGCAAGATCAATAGGACTGATATTTTTCAGACTCACAGCAAAGTCCTGGAACATATTACAGCACTGAGTTGTAAGGCAAAAACTCATTGTTATCTGTAAAAAAAGATAAACAGTGGCCTAGCCCACTGAAAACTGCACCATCCAGCAACCTGTTGATGTACCTAAATTTTCCAAGGCTGTAGCTCTTTAGAATGTGTTTATATAAAAAACACAGTAAAATGAAAATAAGTTTGATAAACAGTCAATCATTTTTTTTAACTGAGAAGCTTGAAAGGAAATAGTTGCAAGAAGCAAAAATCTTCACAGATTTTTGTTATATTTTTAAAATCAGGACCTCTATTCTTGCCATTCATGTTCTCTAATGAAGCTCAGGCACATGTTCAGAGTGGTTTTACAGGTAGATTTCCTTACATTCAATAGACACAATAGATTTTAAACAGTTTCATAGCAACAGATGGTTCATTATGACCATTAACCTAGATAAGTGAGTATCAATTTGGCACAGCCTTAATGGTCCATAGTGGTCTGTGGGTAAAAAAATATTTCTCTTCATCTGAGTACCTTCCTGAGAGATACTTTTTCAGTTTTGGTTTTGGCTCCACTCTTTTTCCCCCTTTGTTTTTACAAAGCGTGTTCATGTGAATTCTTGCATTCAGGAAAAAAAATTGTACCCAAGAGCTTTGTGGTAAGAACATTTACCACAAAAAATTTTTGTTTCTCTGAAATGTAGTAGCCATAGTATATCCTATCAGGCAATCAGAAATTTTAAAAGTTGAATATATACCTTGACAGCAGCTAAACAGACATTCCTAGATAGCAGAGATTTTAAAATGATTGTTGCTACACCCATTGGAATTTAGAAAGGCGGTTTCATTTGCTGATTTTATTATTAAATCCCTCTATGCTGCTGGGACATGTCATAGCTCTTCTGTGAGACAAAAAATACTATTAATGGCATGGTAGAGGAGGACCCCACTGCAATACCTAATGATGGAGCTAACACAAAGTTGGGAAGAGCAGAACCCAAGCATTCTGGGAAGTGCAGAACTGCGATATAAGGATCAGAGCTGGTTTGCTGTGTTCCCCAGAGCCACAAATATCTTGACACCAGACCAGCTGTGTCAGCAGAGGCTGCTGATGGCAGCACGGTGCTGGCTGTTGGAGGAAGACAGCACATCTTGGAGGGAAGGACACCACCTCTCAAAGTGGCATAAGCAACTGCCCCCTGCTCTTAGAGAGCATGGTAATCTAGTATGTATGAGTGTAATCTAGGGCTTATGATTTACTTACCTCACACGTTTGCCTTCGGTGATGTAGCTATATAGGAAGACTTGCAGCACACATGTGGGCTTATTTCCATCCCTGACATTCAGCTAGGGTTTACTATATTGTAACAGAAACCCGTGTTTTAAAAATAGTGCTTTAATATACTGTGGCACCCTACATAATATTTCACATTGATTCTATAGTGATGCATATTTGTGTGAATCTTAATGAGATCCCTTCTCTGTTGTCTCTTCTTCAAGCTAACCAGGCCCAACTCACTCAGACAATCTTCATAAGAGATTAGTATCACTCCTGAATAATGCTCCATTTCTCTTGTCACCTTTGTAGCCCTCTGCTGGACCCCTTCTGGTAGTTGCTTGTCTTTCTCTTATCCTTGTCTTTCTTGATTTGACATCAAGTATCTTCTTTCACATGGGTTTATCTGCGTGTTTGGGGATGCACATGTGTATGTGTGTTTGTGTATGTGTGTGTGTCCATGTGTGGCTGAGGTTAATCTATTTTTTCTTGTTTCTACTTGGTCACCATCCACACCTATTCATACCACACACCAGGTTTTAATAGTGGCTGCCATGTAGCTGAAAATGAGCGGGGCTTTTAAGGAGCCTGCCTGTTCTAGACACTTTGTTGGCTGCTGTGGGATAGTGAGGGATTGTCTTGGCCTCACAAAAGGCATTTGTATTTGTTAGATGGAAAAAAGACAGTAAAACTTTCTAAAAGTTAATGTGTTGGATTTATGTGACTATAGAGGATTATGAGAACACCTTGGTCATAAACAGTAAGGAACTTTTAATGAGACGTTTTTGAAGTTAGTTTGGACTACAATTTTAATATCCTTAGTGAAGTCATCATGTTTTTAAAATAATTTTAAAAGTTTACTGTGACCTTAGCACATTACTAAAATAGAATTATGTAAAAATAAATGAATTTATGTTGGACTGATGAAATAAGATATTTTAGAAGAGCAGTAGAATACACAAGTATATAAGCAAAACAGTTTCAGTATGTTCAAGAAATAATTCTTCAGACTTTTTCCCAAGATGACACCTTTGCTTTCTGTGGATCAGTTTGTCCTGTCAGTGTAAAGATGCTATGTCTTTAAACCATTATTGGTGTTGTGGTCTAGGAATGGCATTTCCCAGTTTAGTGTTCTCATTGAAACACTCTAAACCATGTGCCACTCACTCATTCCCCTGTTCTCCTCTCCCTCCCCTGTGGTGGGATGGAGAGGAGAATTGGAAAAACAAAAGGTAAACATCACAGACTGAGACAAGAACAATTTACTGGAAATGAAATTAAAATTTACTGGCAATGAAATTAAAAAAACACCCCTACAATGAACTGTAACAATAGCAATATCACACATAAATGGTCACCCTGCAGAGCCCCAACAACACCCAAGCACTCCCTCCAGCACACCAGGTGATCCAGAAGGGACCCCTTTCCCCTGGGAAATCATGTGAGGTGGTACAGAATAACCTCTGGGTCCTGCCCATGTCCCTCTTGGTTACTGCAACAACTAAACCTGTCCCTTGCCAGAACCAGGACAAATGGGGGTGACAAACCTCTTGCAATGCCCCACTTCCAGTCTACTTCTGGAGTTAGTTTTAGTGAGCAGGGACAGCTGCGACTCGCAAATGTATCAAGTGTCCATTAAACTTCATACAATCTCAGTTGGATCTGGTGATCTGAAGTCTCTATGCCTTCCAGTGTTGTTCTAGATTTGTTTCAAATTGTCCAAGAGGTTGAAAAATTACCAGGGAAATTGGGGTAATAGTTGAGTGAATGGATAATGTGCCTGCATAAGCCTCATTTCCTTAGGACATTATACAACAAAATGAAAAATCTGCTGGATGGGGACATTTTCAATATTTAGCGGTATAGATGTTTTGTTTCAGCTGTTAATCTTACTGCTAGTTTGTGGAGAGAAGTTAAGTTTGCTTAACAGGAAATAGAGCTAATCAGTCTTCATCATGCTTGGCTTTTTCTTTGGAAAACAAATAAGAGTTAAACCAACAATATTCTATCTCGAGTTATCTGTAGTTAGCATTTCTGATCAGAACATCCAGTTCTTTCTTCTCTCTTTACTTTTAAAATTATGTTTTTATTTCAACCACTTTCTACCAGCAGGCAAAGCTGCTGTTACACTGTACCCAGCTGTGAAATCAATATGATTTTCATTACAAAGATAACAGAAACTCTCTTAGAAAGACTGTGAATTGCCAAAGGTCAAATAACAGTCAGTGGCACAGCTTAGAATTTAGATGCACTAATTAAAAAATTCTGTGGTATAAATATATTAATGAAATGCACCCTGAGAAATGTTTGCATTTAAGATGGCAACAATTTTAAGATATTACATTGTTTCTTTAATTACTGTAGTTCATGTAAGTCACATCAAACTGTGATGGGTTCTTTCTCTGGTTGATGATAATTTCTTATAAAAATAAGTATTAGCTCTTGTTTCCTCTTTTAATTCACAAATATTTGAGCTTGATTAGACTAGAAAGTGTAACAGGCACAGAAGACAGAACATATCGAGTATGATTTTTGTCATATTGAACTTTAAAAATTGCACATACTCCAAATGAATGGGTGCATCAGTTATTTCTGAGATATGTGACTTCATTAAGAGCAAGAGGAAGTGCACCATCAAACTGAAAGCAGTACTTGAGTCTTTCAGCCGAAGCAGCCTGTTCTATTAAATTGAATTCCGGATTTTAAAATAAATGTTATTACTCTTTCCAAGATCATCCTTGATCTCTTCTTTTAAACCTCAATTTTTTCAGCAGTGAAGTTGCATTTGCCTTATTACAAATGAAAATATCAGGAAATAAATTCTTTTACGACTTGTATTTGTTTGACATTCCTCTCTCACATCTCTCTATTTTTATTTAAATTCTGTCTCTTCCATGCCATGTGCTAGAGCAGTAAATTCAGATTGCCAGTTATTGTGGGTTTTAATAGAAAATTTCCTCACCTTAGGGCTGAGGATTTTTTGCGTTACTGTGCTCCCTCTGCTGGATAGTACCTGTTAATTTTTCGTTCCCTGAGCTGTACTAGTCTCCATGTTCTGTAAACAAGCAATCACACTGCCTTAAAGAAAGAGGTATAAAAAGTGGGAATGCGTCATGTTGATCTCTGATAACATGGGAGGTGACATCTGTAGGCTAGGAAAAATCCAATTGTCGGGCAGCTCAAAAAGCCTTCAGCAGACATTTGAGGAATAGTAATTTACTATCTCTTGAGCAAAACCAGATGGACACTAAATAACCTTCTTTCATTTGTATAACTTAGGGTGACGTTGCTTCTCATACTTTGGTAAGTACAACCGTATCCTCAGATGTCCCTGTAATGTTATTAGTGTCTCAGTCTTAGTGGCATGGTTCTCATAACTTGCTTCACCCTTTGGCAAATCTTACAGAGTCACTGCTGGGCCAGTGTTTGCTCAGTGGAAAAAGCAAACATGCTCTCATGCTCAGTGCCAGCCCCACAGCAAGGTGGTGAGAACACGATCCTTTCTTGTCCCCACTGCATTGGGGCAAAAAGGACGAAGAGCAATACTTCAGTTTTGTTTCTAGAGGTGATTTTGGTCTTTGAGGCCTTTGACTTCATGGAGTGCTTTGGGGTTGTTGTTCTCATGCTCACCTTTCTCTGGCTGCTGTCACACAGTGAACCTGGCTTTGTCTGTCCTTCCTTCCTTCCTGCTTGCCTCCCTCCCTCCCTCCTTCCCTCCCTTCCCAGTGGGATGTGGCTTGGGTGGGCACTCCCAACATAACTGATTGAATGTCACAGTCACCTCTCATTTGGCCCTGGAACCTCCTGGCACTCCACCCACCCAGGGACCCCCATCTTCCTCACGAGCACTGCCCAGATCAAGCAGCCCCTGTGTTTCACAGCCTCCCAGCACTTAGCTCTGTGCTGGCTGACCCAGTTGGTTCTATGGAAAGGAAAAGGAAAGTCAACATCCACTTCAGTTGCAGGTGGATTTTCCCCATCTAAGCTACTTCTAATCAGATCTTGAGCCATGGTTTTGCAAGTAAGCCTGATACATTTGCAGTTTCCTTCAAATTTAATGTAATGTTATAAATGCATAATGTTATCAATGTTATAATTGTATGTTATAAATGTTACTGCATATTAGTAACAACAACTGGGATTGTCTGTTTAGCTTGGCATGACTGCCCTTATAGATTGGTCCACATTTCTCCCATATGTTGAAATATATCAGGCTGGTAGCTTATTAATGAAAATAAATAAAAAATTGCCAGTTGTTAGGGGCAGCAATTTATTTTGTTTAATTTACCATTTATTTAATTTACCATTATTATATAATGGTAACTTAAATTAAGTATAGTTATTTACTGTTAATATTTATTTAATTTAGTGTTGTTATATAATGGTAACTATTTGACCCCTGGTTCAACTAGGAGATTTGTTTTGGGAAAAGGCATTATGGGCAAATTCTACTTAAGACTTTTTTTTTCTAAGTTCAGTTTTAAATTTCAATATCTGGACATATAAATTAATTTTCCAGGTCTTTAAATCTCCCAAACAGTCTTAGAGTGAAGTAATGAACCTAATTATTTTCTCTGATTCTCACTAATAAATTAAACCAACTTCCATCTACATGTACACTTTCTTTTACAAAAGAAGGTGCTTTTAAAAACCATTTTTAAAAGAAAAAGCTGGTTAGAAGAATAAATTTTCAATCCCTAAAACCTTCAGTTCTTCTTCTTTAGAAGAAAAGAGTTGCTTGGTACATTTTTCTTTTGCTAAATAATAAAAGCTTCTGCTGTCGAATAGATGTTTTTCCTTAATTTTGCAAGGCCTAAACAAAATCAGCATTACCATTTGCACGACAACTTGTCCTAGGGTCAATTGATGACAGTTTTGCTGGTGGTGGGGCTGGGCTGAGGAGGCCGGGAAGGACTTCTGCAAAAGGAGCCCTTAATGCTGAGGCTTCCAGGATGAGGCTGGAAATCTTTTGCCTCAGATGTCCATTGAGTTATAGCAACTAAAACACTTGACAGTGCTTGTGTCAGCAAGAGTATACGCCATATGCTCTGGGACTATTCCCAAACAGAATTATTATCCAACTAGTGCCACAGCAAGCTCATTAATACCCCAGTTACCCATTCAGTGGGACTAATCCTGCAGCCCCTGAAGTCAGTGAGGAGATTCAAGTTATCTTTAGGATGCTTGAATAAAACCTTAGGCTGCATTTGCATGATTTAAGTCACACCACAGGAATTATTTTCCAAAGTTTTAAATGCTTGCTAATTTGCCAGTTTCTTTATTCCAAGCTACTTGTTTTCTTCCATCTTATGAGGAGCAGTGATATGAACTGGAAAAGGGAATACATTTGTGTATTTGTACGTTTCTGTATTTTCCTAAGTTTTTTCCAAAAAACCACTAGAATAAGCTTGCAATGGAATTGCAACTCAAATGCAAATATATATGTTAAACAAGTTTTTTTTCTCCAAATATGTGACCAGTTCATGGGAAGAACTGTGGAAATTTCATAGTTGATGTGGATAAAGAAAATGCCAGTTTAAGCTGCTGTAGTTCTCAGTCAATTCCAGTCATTCTTTATTGCTCTATGGCCACACAATAAATTTAATTGAAAACTAATCTTATTATATGTAAGAGAAGAAGAACTGGTATTTTCCAAAAAGAACCCCCCTTCAGGTCCCAATATTTTTCCAGACTATGTTTCTTCATATGTTGGAAAATTTTCTTTTCACTCCTATGCATTTTAACAGCAGTTTTGAGGATTTTTTTTTTGTTGGAAAAAGAGATAATTAGGTATGTGGGAAGTGAGAAAGAATGAACCTACAAGCTATACAGACAAAAGATACTATTTCATGTAAGTATATTTATGGTAGTGGGAGGGAAACTTAGATCAAACTTAGATCAAGAAGAAAAGACTGGAGAGGATCTACTCCAGATTCCACTGATGTGATAACAACTGCTATTACTGTACCCAGCTTTTTGAATTAAATATTGATAGAAATAAGTGAATAAAAGTCTGAGTAAACTGAAATGTGTGTTCTGTCTTTGTAAAGTGCACTTTTTTCAGCATCTGGAGTACCAGAATCAGCACCCTTTTATCCAATTAATAGTACTAAATAAGGACATCAGCTGACAGGAAATAAGAAAGTTCCTATGGCAACTAAAAATAAGCACAGGAGGAAAAATGCATCAAATGCTGTCAGCAGACAGCACAAAAAGTGGCTGCGTGTTGATAATAGGATACAAGCAGAATTAAACCCTACTTGTAAACATGCACATTTTAATCACTTTTAGTGGTACATTTTTTTCTTTTGTTTTGTGTTTTCGCCCCCATATCGGACTGTGATACCTTGGTTACAGAGTCTATTTGCCAATATCTCAGATTGGTTGCTGGCACAGGATACTGGTTTTAAAGCCTATGAAAAACAGGGACAGAGCTCTGCATCTTCAGGGGAGCAGCTGTATCCCCTCAGTTTTGGACACTGATCTAAGAAAGCCTTTTGGTGCTTTAAGTCACATGCACCTCTGGCAGTTTCTTTCCACATTACTCTTTGGTTCTTGCACACAAAATGTTTGAGAAAAAATTTGGGTAGAAGCAGAATGTCTGGTACAGCTGTGCCTTGTGGAAGGAATAGAATTGTATACCTCAAGTAGATACTACTCACATTCATTTCAAGTTGCACTGAGCCTGAAAAGCTGTAGATGATAAAGTCCCTGGTGGAGGGGAAACCTGGGTATGCAGCTGCACAGCTGAGGCCACGTGCAAGCTGCTCCTTTCATCTCAGTGGGAGAATTTTAAGGGAGAGTTTTAAGGACAGTTTAACTCTTGAAATTCCTGAGTTATCTGTTTTTCCTTCCTATCTGATCTTTCTACCTTCACCTCTCTCATAAAAAACATACCCAAACCCCCTCCCACCCCTACCAGACGTGTGCATGGCAGAGAATTCTGCATTGCTTGCTCTTTGCTCCCTGAAGTTGTTGCTGCCCTTGCAGACACTTCCAGGCTCCCCCTTCTGATGCACAGATGTGCTTTTCATAGTAGAAATCTTCTGCTGAGCAGCACAGGACCCTGCCAGAGTGCTTCTGTTCACCACAGCTTGTGGGGTTGACAAACCCACTATCAGTTTCTTGGCTAGCTCAGGAAACTTGGTTTCTGAGACAGAATATTCAGCCTTGCAGGTAGCAATGGGATTGTATTTCTCCCCAATTATTTCTATCCTGTTAAGTGATAAAAATGTGAGAGGATGCCAAAGCAAGGCCAAAAGTAAAAACTGGAAGAAATATGGTGAGACTGTGTTAGTACCAATGAAGATCCCTATATTTACTCACAACTTCTGTAATTTCTGTTTTTGTATATGTCCATTCTGGTTGCTACCCAAATTTTAAATTCACTACTCAAATTGTAAAAGGAATTCCATTTTTCCAAAGACAACTTCATTTTCAGTTTTAATGTTATACAACTCAGAGGACCTTCTGGGGTGGGAAGCCCACTCCTCATCTATGGTGAGCAGCTATGCCATATAATTGCTTCCATAAAACCATTTTGGGTGTGTTGCTGTATATATATTTATATATGCTTCCCAATCCTGTTCTGTGCTTATATGATAGCGTATGTGAGATGTAACCCATCATTATGTGACTCAGGCTGCAAGTCGACACATGTAACCACAGGCATGTGCAGTATGAATAGATACCAGGCACTGATACTATTATAGCTTACTCTGCACTTTGGGTATGTACAAGCTGCTGTGAACAATCCCAGCCCTCTGTGGACTATACTTGCACTGCCTGCATGTCACTGCATGCACAGCTCCAGAGAAATTTAGGAACAGATCATTAGGTAGTCCACAAACAAAACATCAGAAACTATGTGATAGAATCACTGAAAGGGAATCACTTTCTCAAACTGACAAGAACAAGCGTAAACATGTTGTGTTTTGCTCTGGCACAATTAGCACAGCAAAGAAATTAGCTGTCTTCTGATTGAGTAAAGATGGATACTACACGTAAATACTCCAGCAAACAAAATGCTTCTGAAATTATCTGAACCACGATGTCACTGCGAAGGGAAATTACACATTATATTGTAACAGAAATTCAGGGGATGGCAGCTGGGTGTTGGCAATTACCTCTAGATTGATAACAAACTCATTGTTATTCGTGTCGTGGCTACTGGGGCACAGCAGCCTGTGTCCGTGGGAGCTGCACGCCTTTTGATAGGAAACATTTGGTCTCTGAGCCACCCGTTCCTGGTAGCAGTGTCAGGCAGGTACAGCCTAAAGCAGGAGTACAACCTGTTCTGTCCTTCCCTCCTGTTTGTGAGCACACTGTGCTCTTCAACAGCTACAGGAACTTATTGACCACTTGCCTGGTGCTGCTACGGAGCTGGGTAATTGCAGCGATTACAGTGATCAGATTACAATGCAGTTTTTCCTACTGTGCTTGTGAAATGCTGCAGCTCATCCCACCTTTTATTCATGGCAGATGGTAGATGTGCTGAGTGTATGAATGGGTGCTGCAGGACTAATCCTCTTTCCCCCACCCTGCCACAGCTAGGTTATATTCTTCACCTTGTGTGAACTAGCAGGGCAGTAAAACAGACAGCGTGTCTACTTTGTTCAAGTCAGACTTGACATTCAGTTCATCCTCACGTTCAACAGCTCTCTGCTGAGTTGAAATAACAGCAACCAACAACAAGCAAAAAGAGCATCAGCAACCTCATAATTTTTGTTCTTTAGGTGAACAGATACTCTTGATTGGCTGAATCTAAAGACAAGTGTTAAGAGAGAAGTAGAAGAAACAAAATGTGTAGTCTGAATATTTGCATCAAACAAGTTTTAAAGAATACATTGGGACATTGGAATTGCAAAGTTAAGTTGGGTTTTCTTTTGGTTTTGGGGTTTTTAAAATACATTTTTGAGGTAGAAAATGCCACTGTATCTCTTACAAAATTTGCTTAGTTGTAACACAGACTGAACCAAGGTGTTGTACTTATACCTGTAAGACCTATACTAAAGGCTGCTTCTAGAGGCTCAGAACATGATTGTCGAAATGCTGACTGCTCAAAATGCCAAAATGTATGGAGATTTAGGTCTTAAAAGTATCTACAAAGCACAAAAACCAGTTTTCAAATGAAAAATGTGCTTCAAACAATTGAAGTGCTAAAAGAATTTCAGAAGTCTTATTTGTGGAAGGGCTAAATGAAATGTCTTTCCTCTCTGCTGCAACCTTTGTCATCTTTTATTCTAGTAAAATCCACCTCCACTGGACCTGGTGAACTTCTTCATAACATAAGTATTTGGCTTATTTATGCTCATGGAAAAATTTTCTCTTCTAGCAACAGCAACAACTCTTTTGACAAGTGCCGTCAGATTAGTCTGTCCAGCACTGGCCACTGTGTAGACCCAGAAGACGAGAGGGAGCCTGCATTAATTATCGGTATTTCAGCAAAGTCCATTGTCGAAAATGTGTCTGGGGTCGAAGAGGGAAAGCAGAGACACTCACAGAGGGTCTGAAGTTCAGGTAACTCCCACTGACCAACAATGTGAGCAAACTCCTAAAAGAAAAACACTTTCCAGCTGCAAAGAAGTAAAGATGGGGGGAAAAAGGGAGAAAACGGGAATGCCTGTGCAAT
Organism: Zonotrichia leucophrys gambelii; assembly: GCF_028769735.1. Lineage (NCBI taxonomy): Eukaryota > Metazoa > Chordata > Aves > Passeriformes > Passerellidae > Zonotrichia > Zonotrichia leucophrys. The sequence goes on along the minus strand of NC_088170.1, from coordinate 18,936,729 downwards.
ATTAATGTGTAGTGTAATGGATTTTTCTTTATAATTACTCATGTTCTGAGAATTTCATACTAACAAATCTCATTTAGTGGATCACTTGCAGATTATGAATGGCAATTCTCTTTGTTTTGTTGATGAAAATGTCAACAAATTTTTATATAATAAAGTTATGCTAGTTATTTGTGGATATTATACTTGGAATAAAACATTTTACAGTGTCTTTGTGAGCACTTGGAACAAATCTTCTGATATAAAATTGAACAGTGTGCATACAAGAAGTCAGTTTGTGTTGTTGTGGGAGATTGCTGAGAAACTGAAGGAAATTCTGAACTTGGCGGGTCAAATGTTCTCTTTGCATAGTCATCCTATTCTGTTGGAATTAACTTTACTTATTAAAAACAAATGTAAAATTTTGCATGGAACTGTTTTTCAGCTAATTTAGAGAAGGATCTGTCATGTGCTTATTCCCAAGAATGGCAAAGCACTTTTGGCTACTACTGAAATGAAAGTCAAAGTTGTTTAGTACCTCATAGGACTGAGCTAAGAATAATCAGGGGTGATTCCACATTCCTGGGACCTCAGGCAATGAAGTAATGTCATCTACTTAGTATAGATATAGCTGTCCCACAGGAAACTTATTGTATATGTTTAACCTCAGAATAATCAGAAATATTTTATTTTGTTAGTAAATTAAAAACAGGAATTCATTGCATTTTCAAAACTAAGAGTACTTTTCTTTTTGAGTACATAATTTTTTTTTCTTGCTCAACATGTTTCTGTTTCTTCAGCAAGTGTAATTTGGAAGAGGAAAAATACATGACTGATGCATTAAAATCAATCATGCTAGAGAATGCAATATTCAAGAAGTTCTTCAGTTACTCTGGGAAAAAATCTAAGTGATGACAGAATGTAGTGCAATGATTAGTACTCATTTGCCATACTGAAGGCAGAAATATTTGGTAGTTTAATTTTACTCATGATTATAAATGCTTCTTGAATTCACTGGAAAGTCCAGCTACATCACAGCTTTTGAGATAACGAGGTTATCTTGCACATGCAGCTTAAGACACATGTGGCAGAAGGGCAAGTGACATGCATAAGTCACTGTCCTGAGCACAGTGCAGCATGTATCATTTGCATCTCACAGAACATATTTATCATTTTATGCTAATATATGGTAAGGAAACTTTTCTAGGAATTATAGCAGGAGTGTTTGAAATCTTCTTATTGTAAATCACTGGATTAATTTATTAAGCGTGGGCTCCAAATCCCTGTTCCAAGTTCAGGCCCTACAAGGGAAGGCACGCATGGGTGACAAGTGCCTGGGAATCTCTTGATTACAAAGGACACAGGACAGAGGTGAAACTGCCAGAAACCTCCATTTTGTGAAAGGCTGTGATGGTAACAAGGATGAAAACCTTTGGGGCTTGTGTCCATAATCAGCTACTGATGGTTTGAGCTGAGGAATGGGAGCTCCAAGGGTGCCAGCTTCCCCAGTGAGAGGCATGAACTGGGAGACAGGAGCTAGGAAACCCTTAGCCCCCATTAGCAGTCTGGTCCCTCAGATGGCACAGGGTCCTTGGACTGCCCCTGCACTGCTAAACACAGTGAGACCACAGAAGATGCTCGGCCTTTTGACCACTGGGCATAGGCTGCCCATGTCCACCCTACACTTGGCTCTACATCTCTTCCAGCTGCCCCGTGGCTTTCCTGTGATCCCAGCTCACAGCTGCTGTCTGAAGTGACACTGCGCTCTTGCCTTGATGTGAAGATGAACTTTGGCTTCCCAAGGGCCATGGCATGGTACAGGGAGGCTGTCTGTCCAACAGTGGGGTCTTCTGGGACAGGAGTGGAGGCCATGTCCAGTGGAGGTAGTGCTGGGGGATGCTGAAAACATTAAAATGTATGGGTGACCTCCGACCTGGAGCCTATTTACCAGGTAAGAGACTCTTAACCAAAGTCTTAGGTTTAGCCTGACTTTTTTTTCAGCTGTCACCTTGTGTTCATGGAAAACCTGCTGCTTGAGAGGATTGCTTTGTGAAATCACATCAAGGACAGATTTTTACTGTTTGTCATTGGATTGTATTTCAGTACTAAATCACATCAACTCCAGAAAGATCTCAGGAAAAATGGAAAAAGTTGCTGCCATCATCCCAAATTTTGTTTGCATTTCTTTACATTAAAGCTCTGATTCTGCAAGAATTTTGAAATTGATCTTGTTCTTGTCTGATCTAGGTTTCAGGAACATATTGTTAGGTACTAAATCATATCTTGGTTTTGCATGTACTATGTTTACGTATTGTAAAATCATCTAGTCTAAATGGTGTTCCCAGGGAAGCATATCAGCACTTCAAAAAATAAGATTATAATTTTCACTGTAGCCATTCTGCATGTTGTTGCTATTAGCATGTGTTAACATTATGTATTTTAAAAATGTTTAAAGGACACAAAGTTTAGAAAATCAAGCAGTAAAACATAATTCTGTTTCTTTCTGGCAGTAATCTGTGCAATTTTAACTAGCTTCCTTTGGATTTATGCACTGTGATCAGTCTTTAATTAAAAGAACACACACTTTTTTTGTTCTTGTCAATAAACCTCTTCTATTGGAACTCTTTCAAGTCAGACCCCTGGCATGGAAGCATGTTTCATATAGATGGTCCATTAATGAACTCAGTATTTGATTTTACCCTTGTCTTCAAGGAACATCCAATGCTGATTCATTTCACATTGTGCAAGACTGATGTAATGCAGAATTATTTGTTTCCTTACGACCATTTCTTTCATGTTCATCATTAGTGTACTCAGCTGTTTCACAAGCAGTAAAGAACTTCCTGCCATATTTGTTTGCTGCAATGAAGAGTATTATTAGTCCCGTTTTTCGGATAATAAGCTGAAGCAGACAAATATGAATAATAACTTTAACTACAAATTTTGGAGACTGAGTTAAAAAACAATAGACAAGTATTCTTCAGATTTTATTAGTTGACAGTACAGCCCTCCCTGATGTCAGGTGTGGGTGTGAGAACCCCACACTTCTGCAAGACCACCACAGTCTTCTCAAGCTGATGCCTGGCTGAGGAAGGATGCTTCGGGGAACCTTTGTGAGGTTAGCTGGCTATGAGGTCTAGAAAGGAGATCCATGCCTTTCCTTTACCTGCCACAGGGAGTGATCCCACTGATGCAACCACCTGGTGTAACATCCACCTTGGTTTGGTTGTGTCTTCCAGCACAGCACAGCACAGCTGGGAAAGGCAATTGTGGAGACAGTCTGGGCTTAGCCTCCTTTATCCTGGGGTCAGAAAGAAAATAGGCTTAGCATGGACAGAATCCTTGGAAATGCTGGTTATCAACTGCTACTAAGCATATGCAATCAGACATTTTCTCATTTATTTATAACTTGTCTATATTTGCACATTATGCATAGATGTGTACCATACACATAGATGCACAACAAAAGACTTACACATCACACAAAGACTATTCAATGCTAAATTCATTTCCTTGCCTCAAGACATCATACTGCCAGAAATTATTTACAAAACTGTTGAAGTAATCACTGGTAAATAGCATGATTGGCAAATAATATATTTTCTGCTGATTTTATTATTGAAAACAACTGGACAATTGATGCTAACACTCTTTTGGAATTCAGACTTGGAACATTTCAGCCCCAACAGTTAAATTCTGGAAGAGTTTTTAACAACTGAAATGAAGGGTTTCTACTGGGAAGAGTTTGACAGCATTAACTCCAAAGAGCCTTCACCATTCAGTCTGTGATTGCTTCTCCCAAATTGTGAGTTGCAAATCATCTCCACCCCTAATTCTTGCCAGAGTTACAGTCCCTGGTAAGCAGGGAATGCAGAAGTTTTAATTTTTTAAATTGGATCATGGGGGTAGAGAGATTGAGTAGCTCTAGTATATAGTGTTTGTATGAAGAAGTTGAGTAGCTCTAGTATATAGTGTTTGTATGAAGACCCCACTGCAAAAAGCATTTATGCAAGTATTTGAGGACAAATTAAGAAGCAGAAATTATTTGTGTGTATAAGGTACACAATGCCTGTAATGAAATTTTTTAGTTTATTAATCTTTCTGGAATGAGTAGGAACAGTGTTATCTGTTATTTGCATAGCTGATAACTTCCAGCTGTAGAATCAGTGTGTTTACAGTTTTGGTTTGATTTGGTTTTAGTCATATGAATTTAATGTGAGAAAGACACAGACTTATGTTAACCTGAGTCCTGTCACAAATGAAAAAACCCAGTGTGTACTTGTCAGGGCAAATAAGTTATAAAGACTGTATACAAAGGAGTATGTATCATTGTGATACAAATGGTTTCGGGGTTTTTTTTACTTTGCTCATAGAAATACCAGGTGCAACAATGCCATTACTTTTTTAATAAGGTTATCATTCTGGTAGTCTGGGCTTAAAAAGAAAACCAAAGGGCCTCACCTTTGAGGTATTTCTTTAGCTTCAGTTAAGGGCAATACTTTGTAGAATCCATGCAGGAACTATTTTAACAGCCTGGGGTTAAAATGGGCTTATTTTTTCCATCTTTGAGAATTGTCAGTCATTTTCTACCTGTTTATTTCACAGTCACATTCCAGTTACAACAGGTCCATAAAAGCTGGAAAATGCAGCATGGAAGACATTATTGAGGTATTTATTAGAATATTTGGTGTGTCTATTTGGAAGGGGGTGAGGAAGAGCATCATCAAGGAAGTGTTTTCCTTACACTTGCAGGACATGAGCCAGTGAACTTCTTGTGACTGGAAAGCTTATACCAGCACATTGCCGAGAACAGATTTTCACTATGAGCACAGTCATCCCCCAACTGCAGGCGTCAGGGGACAATAGAAAAGCCATACTTTTGTGATTGATTATGCAAAATGGATTGGACATATCGTAAGAGTCAACATCCTGAGTCATGTTTTACCAGTGTGGTGGTAAAATGATTGATATTTAAGAGTATTGATAGTTGAGAGTTCTGGCAAAGAAGTTCATCCTAAGTAAAAGAACAGTCCTTTCAACAAGGAGATTGCAGCCTGTTTGTTTCCCCTCCTCAGTGCTAAATGAAGGCGATACAGGGTATACCTGATGGTATCAGCTCCATGTCCTTACCTTATTTACTGTGTGAGTCCTTCTTGGAGCCATAGCAGCCAGCAAGCTACTGAAGAAGTCTGTCCTCCTGTTGGAGATGGATACCTGAATTTGTTAACACCACAATGACTTTTTTCTCACCTATTTTATATATTTTTTTATTTATTCCCTGACACAACCTCTATTAGAATGATTACAGGCTGCAGTCACTGAGCAGAGCCTATGGGAACAGTGAGGATGATACTGTCCACATGTTATCTCACTGTGATCACAGTTAATAAACTGTCTGACCTGTTCCAAACTGTACTAGTGTTATTACACACTTGGATTGTCCAGATCTGCCACTCCAACCTGTAGCCCCAAACTTTGATTGTAACAATTTTTTATGATAGAAAAATAACAAAATCACTTGTATATTAAAAAGAAAAATCTGCTTTGTTTTCCCCTTCTCTTCTTCAGTTTTAAGTCTTTTAGAGGTCTTTGCATGGCATTCCAGCAATCTTTATCTTCAAGAATTCAAGCAGCTTTTTTAGCCCAAAGCAACAACTTTTAAAGGTACTATTTTTCTTAGCAAGACCACATCTGTTCTGAACAGAAACATATTACTTGGAATTTATAATGTAATATTGTTTCTCTGAGTCATCATAATGAATTAGTTTATTATCGCTTGCAATCAGCCCCAACACATTATATAAATGTTGTTGAGTTGCTTGTGTGTCTGAATACCAAAGTCTACCCCACTGTTTCTGTTGTCCTGTTGGTGTTGCTTAAGATATTAATTGCTGCTTCTCCTGGAGTAGTGCTGTTGTCACTATACATGTACCTAAAACTGCACAACATCATCTACTCAGACAATATGGAACAGGCTACATTTAGATTTGTAGATATTATCACTTATGATTAAAATATTTGTAGTCTCAAGGTACAACCCATAAACATAAGAGTTTATGTTCATGCTTTCCAACATAAAAAATCCATCCTTTGTTCTTTAAATCGAAAGGTCTTAGTTTAAAATAAGAACACTTTTCTTTAAAAATGCTATTTATATTCATGGCAATGACAGACTGTTTTAAGGCATAATTCTACTCTTACTATTCTCAGATGTTAATGAGTTCAAAAGTGCATTTGGCCTAATAAATCTTCACATTGTATAAGTCTCTCAGAAAAGAGGGTTTGTTTGGTGTGTTGTGGTTTGTTGGTTTTTTTTAAACTTTGGAGCTTTTTCAGTTTCTGCTGCATTGGTTGAAGCTTTCCTGAATTACTTCCAGTGGAATTTTTAGTTGTGAGTTGCAAACACAATATTTTCTTCATTTGTGTTATTTCAGCTAAAGCTGATAGACTGAGTTAAAAAGGCAGAAAAAGGCGTTTCTGTCTTACAGTTTACAAACAAACTCCCAAATGGACAAAAAATAATCAGTTGAATCTGAAAATTAAAGAATATATGGACATATTTATGACAATATTCTTGCATGTATGGCTGCTTTTCAGAAGGGCCTCAGCATCTTAATGGCACTGATTTTGATGGGGAAAAGCAGCTGGCCTACTGCAGCAATACTGAAATCCCACAAAGTAATGAACTGCTTTATTAGGCAGGGAACACCTTTAGAAGTGAGGCCCATTTTGACCAGAAGCAATATGTTATTTCACTAACTGCAATTAATATTTCTTTTGCATAATAATGTTATTTTAAATACAAAACATAGTCTAAAAGCTTCATTTTTATGAAACAGCAGTAAGGGGTCATTTATTTTACCTGTAGAAGCAATTTTAACAGGCTCTTTTCATGTATTCTTAAAGTTTTAGTTCTATCTTTCATCTGAATACTGCTTATAAAAATCTTAAGACAAAATAATCAGCAGGAGGTGTGTCCATCACTATTACCTGACATAAATAGATACTTATACATAGACATACACATAGGCATAGACATACACATAGACATAGACATATGCACATACATCTATATATGTGCACAACTAATCATCTAAATAAATGTACATGGGACAGATCAAAAATATGTAAACAGGTTAAAAATACTAAGTTCAACATAGCATAACATAACATAACTATAACAAAAATTGAAAATGAACATGCCAACCAATGAAAATGAACCTTTGTGGTCTGCTCTGGCGGTGCCCATAGCTGGAGCTGCTGTAGAGTGCTGCCCAAGCAGGGTTGGAGCCCAGCTGTGCAGCCAGCAAGCCAGGACACTGCCAGTTGCATCCCCCTGGGCACAGGGAGCACAGCCTGTCGTGGGGAAGGGCCTGGGAGGTCTGCATGATACACAGGCCTGTTGAATAACAAGCCAATTTTCACCTTTTAGCTTCAAAAGGGACTTTCTTTTTAGTAAATCGCTCAGGGTTATTTTTGATATTTTATTCTTAGTGACATCTTTTTGGGGGGCACAGAAAGGTAAAAATCAAGAAACATTTGCTATTTGTACAAATACTCCATGCTTATTGCTCATAAGGAGCAATTTAAAATGATACATCATTATTCTATAAATCAGATATAGACAGACAACTTACTGGACTCCTTCCAATGTACACTGAGACATGCACCAAAATATCAGAGTGTAATTACTTTCATTATGTATTCCATTTAATCTGAAAACAACTGAGTCTGTAAAGATTGCATCCTGCTAATTTTTTCTCACATAAACCCCAATATTATTTATAGAATTGGTTGTCCTCTGTTTACTTGATTAAAATATGGACTAATCAGGCACTGCTTTTCCAGAAATAGTTCTTGACTATGATAATTGGCTGTCTTCTGAAATTTTCTTTATTTAGCCAAAACACAAGTGCATATTTTACTTCATGTCAATACTTTAAACTTATGTCTGTCTTGGAACCAATGACTTAACTAAAAAAACCTAAACAAGAGAGCCATTTTAATATGTATCTGAAGGAATATTTTTTTGTGTGAACCCCTGTTCTGATACTCCAAAGATGTTTTGTTATGTGAGCACAGTTCTTTTCCAATAAGCATTATCAATTCTTTTATTTTGAAGATTATTTTATAATGAACTCTTCTTCACCTTTGACATTGCTTCAGTCAGGAAAAGGATATGTGTCTGTTGCAGGCATATAACTGTTTCTGACCCTGTATTGTCAATGATTTAGACATTCTTCTTTTTCTTTCAAAATCAATGACTTTTCTGTCTTTATTGATTGTTTCAAAACCTACTTCCTTCTTCCTTTAAAATGGAGATTAATTTTTGCCTATTTGGAGTTCTCCATAAAGGGGAAAGAAATTACATGAATCTTAAAATGTTGTAAGATATTAAAATGTTAGCTAAGAATATACTATTAATGTAGCATATTTTAATAAAAAGCCTTTAGCTCTCATAAAGGGTTGGAAACTTAAAGGAAGAAGCTCGATTGCACTTTGCTGTATAATATGTTTGTGGTGATGGCAGAGAAGTGTACAGCAAAACCTGAGCTCTGGGATGATCAGATCAGGCCAGGAACTTTCTCCACCCTTGGGGCAGTTGAGAAGGTGAGGTACAGACCTGATGACAGCTGGTGCAGAGTGCAGGCTTGAGCCAGCCCTCCTTTGGTAGCTGGGCTCTTCCTGGGCAAGCGGTATCTGCACGGACAAGATCACTGAAAACAAGGATGTCTGGCCTTGGTGGCCAATGTGCAGCAGGCCATGGAGCTCTTCTGTGGAGGGAGGAAGGATACAGCTTTTGCCTACTCCTAATCCCCCAGCTTCCTGAACACTGAATTAATTAATTATGCCTGTAATCCTCTCCTCCTCTGTCAGTTTCAGTCTTCTCTTCTGACCTTGTTCCTCCCTCTTGGCCCCTTCTTCACTGGCACCATGCTTCATTCAGTGCTTAATTATTCCACTGCACTTCATGTTCTCTAGTTTGAAGCCCCTGTTCTTTGTTTTGTCATATTCTGGTAATGCAAATAATCCTCTTCCTTTGAAGGTATTTGTATTCTGTGATCCTGTCTCCCCTGAGCCTTCTCTTTGGCAGACTGCAGAAACTGAGTTTTGTCTGTCTAACCTAAGTCACTAGATACCTTGGAATGATATTTTCTCTGTATGTGTTTTCTGTACTTTTATGGCGCTTCCAAGCAGTGGGGAGCAGAATATACCCCAAAGAAGGTCCCAGTGCACTTACCTACATAAAGCATGCCATATCCTGTATTATTTTTACAAAAGAACAGTGTACAATCACTCACCCCTCTGGAACTTTTACTACAGCTCTTCTTGTGAAGGAAAGTACCAAGGAAAAGAGGTATCCATTAACCTACCAGCAATTTGTCAGTTTAAAATCTCTGCCCAGTCTAAAATCTGTAAGTCTGTGATTCACCATGCAAGGCATTACTGAGACAATAACTGTTCAGAGACCTTTTGGCTGTGCCTTGGCTGAACTGCACTGGCTGAACACATTGATACTAATAAAGCTATTTGTGGCTTGCATTGACTGATGAATCTTTTTGTCTTTCCTAAATCTTTTCTTACAGGTGCAAAGTTGATAGAGAGTTGTGATTCGTGGCAGTGAGGATACATGGGAGAAGATAAGAACCAGAAGTCATAGGGCTCCTTCCTGTCCTGGATCCTTCTCAGCAAGGGACTGTGTAATAATGTACAGAATGAGTTAATTGAAGAAGCTATGGAAGTACAGTGAGCAGAAAATGTGCGATGGTCTCTGATGCACAAAGGTACTGTCTGCAAGCACTGATGCCTCAGCTGGTTTTCCTCCATTATCTCGTCTGCTATTTATTTTTGACCCTGATGGTTTAATCAGTGCCATGCGGATTGAATGCTTCAGGTACCTGGAGCTCATGGAGGGCTACAACAGCAGGTGCAAAGAGGCTCATGGTAATGACTGCCATTCAGTTCTGTGCAATCTGGTTTTATTGGAAATTATTTGTTACAGATAAATATCTCGAATCATTAATCATTAATCATTTTAAATCCCTTTTGTATCCAAGGTATCTTGCATCCACTAGTAATAACTCCAAAAGTTAAAGAATAAAACCTGTGCCAAAAAATACTTAACTTTTTTTTCTGTGTGTCTCATTGTTTAGAGAGTATTCCTGGAAAAAGTAAAAGTAAACTTAGGACAATGCTTTTTCTAGAATACTTGTTTATCTCAGTACCTCCTTTTTTTGCTTTAATATCATAAGTGATAATTGCACCCCTAGGGTACATCTGGGCTGATATCTAGACCACATCTAAAACTGTTTTCGTTTTACTATGAAGAATTGTTTGAAATGAGAGGCCACGGATGCTTTAATACCAGGGCCTCAAAATGAGCTTTCAATACATCTCTATCATTTAAAAAAGCTAAGTGATGCTGAGATTTATTAAATACCAAATATAATTTCACTGCTACTGAATACCATGACCACATTCTGTTGCATTAAAAACAAAGGAGAAAATATAAAAATGATTTGCTTTATGCATTCAGAAATCTCAGAGCCCAAATAATAACTCTGGTCTTTGCTTGGTAGTACACAAAGGATCTACCCTGTGCCACAAGATTTCCCAAAAACTTCTTGCTATGAACAATGCTTAATGGCTTCAGTGGAAAGAAAGTTACTTTCTCCCGCTGTTATTGCAAAGTCTAAACCAAAGAACTTCATTAAAATTACGTTGTGTTTACCACAAATGATGATATGTATTTTGCAGGCTTCTCCGTAAGAGGTAAGCAGCATGGATGGATCTTTCCTAGTCCTTGCGGGAGAGACAACTTGAGAATCCCACAACGTGCAGTAGGCATAGTACAATGAGTTGTGATTAATCATCTGCCAAGGAATGCCAATAGGCAAATACACTGGAAAACACCAGTGTGGCTGTAACATACATTTTGCTGTAAGACAAGTCCTCAGGGGACAGGTAGGGAAAAAACGAAGGGAGCGCAACAGGTAAATTAATATTTGCGAAACGAACATCTTCCAAGCCTGGGTCTTGTGTCACAAAACAGTTCAGGATGTCCACAATTGCCTCACAAGCTTTGTGCAGGCTCTGCCCAGGAATGTGTTCAGTGTGAAGAAGATACTCTAGAATATAAATACTAATAATTATTCTCAGTCCCTCTCTTCTAAAATTATAGGTGTTTCTAACTGAACAGAGTTGAAACAGTCTTTACATGGTGGTCTACATAAATTCAGATTTACTATGGAAAAACATGAAGTCGCTTTTCCTTATGTACAAGATTTTGTGGATTCCAAGACAATGGTATGTAATTCCACATTCTGTTCCAAATTCCATTTTTCTAATTTCAACACATTAATTTACTAGGACATGTTGCAATCATTTTTGTTTCCTATCCTTCTCCTGGAGGAGGGGGCTCAGTAAGAAAACCCATGCAACCAAAGTTTATGGTTAAATGTATTTTCTTTGACATGACATCTATTAATGATTTTCCCTCATATCTTCACTTCTGCACTTGGAAGACAATTTTTTTCTTAATATTTCTGACAAGAGGTAAATGCAAAAGGTGGCTGAGCAGAGTTACTCCCCAGGATCTGGAAGATGTAGATTGCTTTTCCTGCTACAGCTGAGCCCAGGGTCAGCACGCTGCCAGACAATTGGGTGCTGTCTGGCACCACCCTGCAGTCCCAGCTCAGGGGAAGAGGAAGAACCTCTGCTTTTTGTGCTTTTTGTGGTTTACTCTTTTTTTGCTACAGGGTCCAAAACCGCTGCATTAAAAAAAAAATCCAAAAACACTTTTAAAATTTTATATCTTTAAATATTAAGCATTAGGTTTTGGTGAGCTGAATTACCAGAAAATTTGTGGATTTTTTCAACCCGTTTTGTATGCAAGATGATAGAAACTTTTATGTATCTACTTGTATCTGATGTCAACAAGTTGCTTGGTGCAATGGGAAAACTTTGAAAATGTCTCCAGTCACAAATCTCAAGAATGCAAAAGGCAACCCCATCGATCTGCATCTGTGCTGTAACAGTCCACTCTTTTTTTGCTAAATAATAATATGTTTTATATAAGCTAATCCAATGCATTCAACCATAAGAGTATGAAAGGAAAAAAACAAAACAAGTATGGTATGGAATGTGTGCTGGGCAGTCTTCTGACGAGTGGGAAAAATGTGAAAAGAAAGTACAATTTTATATTCTGTGCATTCCAGTTCTTAAAAGCCATCTGAGCAAAACGTCTACTATTAGCTGCCCTATAAAGAAGAATGGGAAATGGGTGGGTAAAATATGAGAAAGGAACAATAGTCTAAAAGCTAATTGCTCTTATTTCCATATAATTCAAAAATATAAAATTGCCTGAGCAAAATTACTGAAGTGATTTATTCCTAGCCTGTGAATAACCTAAGGCGTACTTGTTTCCCTATTCTAAAAATGCTTGTGTAGGAAAGCTGAAACAGGAAGCTCGTGTATGCACTTCTCTCCAGGGTGAGGTTTGCCATTCAAAGAGGGTAGGTAGCTCTGAAGCCTGAGCAGGGACAGGTTAATCTGGAGATGCATCCTTCCCTTGCACAGGCCTCAGACCCCCCACCACAGCTTAAGAGTCAGCACCCCTTTTTATACAAGGAAGAACTACTGCTGTCCCCAAAATCATCCTGGAGAGGGGCTTTGTGCCAGAATATGTGCTGTACTGTCTCCCCCACAGCAGGGGTGTTTGGGGTGACTGAGAAGCCAAAAGTTCATGGTGCCACAGCTTCCCTCAGCCCTGGTCCATCAGCCCGATTTGCTGCACCTCTGCTTTGTCTCACCAGAGCAGAGGACAGCATCTCCTGCCTTAGCAGGAGACTCCAGTAGCAAGAAACACTGCTTTAACTGAAAGTAGCAATTAAACTCAATGATGGCAATGCTACATAGCAGGACATCAAGCTTAATAGCTCAAAAGTTAGGACAGTAAACATCACTCACAAAAAAAGCACACATCAAATGCATTTCTTGGAAAAACTAAAGCAATTAATCTAAAATTACCAGGATAGAAAAAAATAATTAAATCTATAGAACTGGGTGAAAGGGAGTATTGTCACTACTGTCATAGTATCATAGGCTCATAGCATAATTCAGGGTGAAAAGGATCTCAGAAAGTCACTAGGCCAACCTCCTGCTCAAAGCAGAGTCCCCTTGAGCCCTGACCTGGTTGCTCAGGAATATGCCCATTTGGGTCCTGAAGACCTCCAGAGATGGAGACTCTGCAGCCCCTCTAGGCAGCCTCTTCCACAGTGTGCTGGGGAATACCTGATCCCTTTCAACTAACCTGAGTGTCTCTATTTCAAATTCTGTCCCTTGTCTCTTGCTCTCCTGCCATGTACCCCTCTGATGAGCCCAGACCTCTCCTCTTGCTAAGAACTCCCACAGAGGTGCTGGGGGGCTGCTCCTGGGTTCTCCCACAGCTTTGTCTCTTCCAGGCTGACCAAGCTGGTTCCTTCACTCTGTTCCCAAAGGGAAAATGGTTCAGCCCCCATCCAGCCTAGGGGCCTCTGCTGAACTCAATCCAGTTTGCCCATGTCCTCCTTTACTCAGTATCTAGAAAATCCCCTCCCTCAAACTACTGACTAATGCAGCCCAGGAGAGTTCCCAGTCACCTTCTCCTTCATGTGCCACTCCAAGAGTACTCACTGAATGATTTCCCAAGGAAACAACAGTAGGCTGAGCAGTCTGCAGTTCCCTGGGTAGGTTTTTGTGCCCTTTTGAAGAGGAATGAAACACTTCATGTCAAGAGTAGAGGGAATAAAATAGAAATTGGACCATTTTAAGCTCCGGCTCATAGCTTTTTAGCTTACAGATTTTCAGCTAGGTCAGAAAGAATCAGAATCAGAATCAGAATCCTGAAAGATCTATTAATTGTCTTCTGGAATGTGAGAAGGACAAATTAGGTCAGATTATGACTGCTACATAATGCTAAATCTTACAGTGATCATTGTAGGATGCCTAGGGTTTGAGTATTAGAAAGAGCATAAATGAAGGGTTCTCCTGTGTAGAACACCATCTGGTACCCCAGGACACCATCTCATCTTCAGCAGTCAGGGAGTTTGGACTGGTGGGGCTCTCAATTCCACCTAAACCACTCTGCTAAACAGTCCTGGTAATCCCATTGTTTACAAACTCACTAAATTCCTTTATAGCTCATTATAACTTTGGTAGCAATAAATTACATCATTACATTCTCTGTTATGTTGGAAAAACTGCTTCCTTGTGTTTGACTTAAAGACAGAGTTGAGGCTGTCCCCTAGCTCTTGTGTACCAGGAAACAATGGGAAATGAACAATTCCCCATTCACCTTCTTTCCATGGTGTGCAGTTCTCTTGGATCCCATCAAAGCTGCTCTTGAGCATTTTATTTTCTGATGAACTTCCTTTGGGATACATTTCATATGTCCATCTGTCTCTCATCCCCTTCCCATGTGTCTCTCCCACAAACACCAGTTTGAGAACTGTTTACAAAACAGTCCACAGATCTCCTGGCAGACTCTTAAGCAAAACACAGCTTCTAGCCAAAGTCTGTGTTTTGGAAACTGTTTTTCTTAAGTAAGTATAGTTTCATTTTTATTTTATTATCTCCATTTGCTAAATGTGGTTAGCTGGCATTTTACAACAGCTATATTTCGTCAGCTGGAAAGAGAGGAGAGACTTTTGTGCTGTATTTGGAAATGGGAGTGAAACATGTCAGGAATGGCCTTCACCAAGGTCTTTCAAGTTTTTTGTATTCACAGTGCTCCCCACATCCCATGTCAAGGTGACTGCCCCATGGAGGCCATTGCTACCACTCAGGAATTGAGGTGGGAGGCTTTGGAGGAGGACTTGGAGACTGGAAGGGAGAGGCAGGACAAGGATGTTGGGGTGTGAGTGCCTGCTCACAGTCCTGGCTGCCTCATTCCCTCAGGAGCTGGAATCATGTTTGTACACCACCACCTTTACCTTCGCCTGGGGCAGGGCGCAGCACCTTTGCTGTTCCAGCACTGGGTGCAACACTTCCTCTCTATCAGTGCTCCTGCAGAGCCCAAGACATCCTAAAATATTACTCTTGGTGCAGTCAGTATTTTGGTTTTAGTGACCTTAGAATCAATAGTGATATAAAACAGTGCTGGAAAATTATTTCTTGCTGTGAAGGGAGAGTTTCAGCACACTGAGGTGATGAAGTAGCATGTCCTGGACTGACTGTACCCACAACTCCATGCACTTTTCTTTGAGGTTTTAGTATCCATCATGTGGCAGAGAATCTACTTTCCATTGTTTTTATCATATGGAACTGCTAAGTTGCATTTTTCCTTTTATTAGCAAGCCAGGTCCACCAATAATTTTAATTCTGGGGGGAGAACTTACTTTAGGGGTAGTCATTCAGTTCAGAGCTGCACATGTTGTCCCTACAAAGCAAACTCCTTTCTCTGTGTCTCATCCTGTCTGGTAAACACAAAACCAACCAACTAGAGACATTATTCTAAATAGAGCTGGGAAAGGCCAATGTATTGTTTTTTTCCTTACAGTGACCAATAATGAATATCAAGTATATTAAAGAATAACAAGGCAAAGCTACTGATTCTGTCCTGTGTGACATTTGGTTTTATTCTAGGCTTTGGAAAACCTAGAGCATTTTCCTCAAGTTTATTGTATTTTATGTGTATCTAACTTATTTCTCAGGTTTGAGTTTGAGCAAAAGTGTGGGCCTTCAAGCCGTGTTTGTAGTTTGTGGGTGGACAGAACCAATGGGGAACTTCCTCAGATGAAGCCTCTGAATTTTCTGT
Organism: Zonotrichia leucophrys gambelii; assembly: GCF_028769735.1. NCBI lineage: Eukaryota > Metazoa > Chordata > Aves > Passeriformes > Passerellidae > Zonotrichia > Zonotrichia leucophrys. Next base: position 18,920,957 of record NC_088170.1, on the reverse strand, counting down.
TTCAGGAGTCATACACTCTTTAACATTTCCTTATTATGTAGTTTGGTGCAGTAAGGGTGGGGCTGCTCAGCCTGGAGAAGAGAAGGTTGTGGGGAGACCTCATCTCAGCCTCCCAGTATCTGAAGGGGGCCTGCAGGGGAGCTGGAGAGGAGCACCTCATCAGGAACTGCAGTGACAGGACAAGGGAGTAAAGGGGACAAATTGAAAGACTTTAGGTTTAGATCAGATGTTAGAAAGAAAATCTTTACTGTGAGGGTGGTGAGACACCGAAACAGGTTGTCCAGAGAAGCTGTGGATGCCCCATCCCTGGAAGTGTTCTTGGACATGTTGGATGGGCTTTGAGAATCTGGTCTAGTAGGAAGTGCCTGTGCCCATGGTGGTGGGGTTTGAACAAGATAATCATTGAGGTCCCTTCCAACTCAAACCATTCCAAGATTCTATGATTCTACATCAACATTCCAGCATTTATGTTTTCTCTTCCACAAATAAAGCCTTTTGTTATCTAGCAGCTCCATTGCTGTGAGAAGCCACACCGACAGACAGTGTCTGGATCTAGAAAATTGATACTTTTCTGTTTTCCTGTAACAGTAAAGGGAGCAAGCTGAAGGTACTTAATGAAGCGGATGTGCATTTTGTTTGGCAGTAGCGTCAATACTTTGAAGATCTTTCACTTTTATTTCTTTTTATTCAGCCATTTAGTACATTGTATAAGTTTTCTTTAAAACCATTATGTGCTAGAATGTTTCTTCTTTTCTTATCCAGACTTCTCTTCTAATGGCCACAAGCCTTAATTGTGTAAAGAGAAGAGAAGGCCATAACACATTTGTTTAGCCAGTGCAGATAGCATACAGAAGATAAGAGCATTTACCTATGGCTTACTCCAGTGCAATCTCTTACAGACTGTGCTGAAAATATGCAGACAGGCAATCTGCATAAGGTTTCTGTGTGTGCTCTGGATAACATTTCTGACTAGATCCTCAGCTAATTTAAATCAGCATGCGTATGCTGACTTTAAAATTATTTCATTTATGTGCAGTGATCATGTTTATCTCAAATTTAAACAAAGTTTAAAGATGGCCAAACATCACAAGTTCCATTAACCAAGAACCCATTTATTCCTACTTGAGTGATAGAAATTTTAAAGCTGGTTAAAACTGTTATGCAGCCAAATGGTTTTCATTGGGTGAACTTAAAAACCTGATTCAGAAAATCTTCCAGTATATATTCAGTCTCTTTGCTATTCAGTAAAAAGAATTAATACAGTACAGAAAAGTTCCACAAGTTTTAAGGAAAAAAACCAACATATTAATTCCACAGAATTCATATGGGGGAAAAAGAAAAAGTAGAATTTGATTTAAAATAAATTTTCATGTGACCCATAAAATTACAAACCCACCAGTGAAAGAAACAGACAAATACTTAAAATGTTCTTTCTGTAGGCAGTGTTTCAGATTATGATACTTTGTTTCAAAATTTGTCAGTTTGAAGTTACAATTCCTATGCACTCTTACTCTTTGTAGTAATTCTATTTTGCTACATTATGATGAACACTAATAGGATTACCATGGGTATTTTGAAAAATGTTCTCTATAGCTGTCTGTATTCCATTGTGTGTATTGTTACATCAGGTTAAATTCTGTTAAATCCTATCTCATAACTCTAAGGGTGATCTTATTTTCATTTATGATTAAAAATTATTGATTATTTCTGTTTTCAAAATTTTTCAAGACATAAATTTATAAATCTTAGTTCATATACGTATTCATCTCTAGTACTAGGGTTATAATTCATTAACTAGAAGTAAATAATGTACACATTTATTTTGCATACTGTCTAATTACACTTACTTTATACAATCTAAATTACTTATGCTATTTTTTTTTCTCTGAGATATACATAACATTTATTTTCCACTTTGGTTAATTTTATTTAGCAAGTAACTATGACAGATTTTATTTATTCACACCTCTGTTTTCCAGTGAGGGTATTTTCCTCTCAAAACTACATTTAGACATTTTTTCATGTGTAGCTGTAGATGTACTTTTATTGCTGGATAAATCAGAAAAGTTGAGGTATTCTCCTTCATCAGTGTTCTTGGTGGGCATACTTTATTTTTAAAGGACTTGTGGAAAATGTGGATATAATTTAAGGAAAGAGTCAGTTTAGGACTTAGACTTTGTTAGACATTGAAAAGAGTTTGAGGAAACTACAGTACTTAATCAAAGTTCTTGAAGATCCTATTTCCTGAAGTATGAGAAAAGAAAAAAATCAATATTTTATTAAATAAGCTGTTAACCACAAAGGTTTACATCATCCGGCATGAGTTTCTGAGCAAGGGAAAGGTAAAAAAAAAGCAAAAATTCCCCTGTTTTACATCCCCATGGAGGACCTGGGCAAATTCTTGCCTCCATGGTGAGCATTTCAGGGTCCCCTGTGGCTTGGTGGGAACTGAGGAAGCAGAGCCCCCAGAGCCAGTGCCAATGACACTGCTGTGCCACTGCCACTGTCCCTCTGCCCCATCCTCCTGCCCCTGCCCCGCTTCCGCTCCCTCTCCTGCTCTGCGAACAAGTGATAGAGGGTCCGTAAAGAAAACTGGGCTGTGCCTCTCTCCAGCAAGGATTACCTCTGCCTTTCTCCAGTCTCTGCAAAGGTTGTAGTTTAAACATTGTGTTTAAGCCTGCATGAGTACAGGACAGTTGAATATTTAGCTGGCTCTATTTTCTTTCAAGAAGGATAGAATAGAATCGGATGCATTTCTAAGTGATTGCAGTATCTGGAAATACATCTTTCTTTCCTGCATGGAGCTGTTTTATACCCATTCTGAAGTACATGGAAGAAGATTTCTGCTTCTTTTTAATTCTTTTTCTGACATTTTTCATAGTCTTACTGTTTCTGGAAAGTCTCCAATATGGAAACTGCTAATTCACAATTTTTTGTTGCGTGTTGTTAAATTTTTAGTTTTTGGCAGTTCTGAAGAATCAATCTTCAATCAACAGCTTAGACATTTTCCCCAATGCCTATATTCAGACTGTTAAAATATTCTATATTTATATATAAATATATATTTATATCACATATGCTATATATCAAACATAATTCAGTTCTGCTGGGTTTTTCTGAGGTCATCTGCTGTGGAAAGTTCACAGTTCTGATCAATCTGTTAGATCTACAAGTCTTTTGGTGTTTTCTACCCTTTGTCATAGTTTTCAGTTTCACAGTGAGTTATTAGGACCCTTTTAAGCCTCTTCCCTTAAGTAATGCCCTAGGCTCCCTGTCCTTGTGCTAAAGCTAACTCTGGATGCTTAACCTCAGCAACGGAATGTGCTTCCTTGAGATTCACACTCAACAGTCCAGCAAGAATGCTCTCTTTCTACTTTGACACCATGCTGTTAGAGGGCTAAGAAACTGTTTATTTGACTTATCTTCCATTACACGCAGGGATTCTCCAAGATCCACATATCTCTCAGCTCTCTGTTTGGATCCTTCACTGTGCACACCCTTCCCAGCAGTTCCCTGCCTCTCCAGTCATATGTTGTATGGTTTTAGCTCTTTTTAGCTTTCTGTTTGTTCTCTCAATCTCTAGCTTCCCCTAAAGGTTGGAACACATTTATGATGCTCCCACCCACACCCTGCTCCTGGGATCTGGCTGCAGTGCCTCAGTGTTCCGTGGTTAACACTACCCCAGGTACCTCATGATGCTGTTGTCCACATGATGCCTGTGACAACAAGCCAGTTCTGACATTGATAGAATTGCAAGAATGAATAACCAGCATCTTGACCACACCACTCCTCATTTCATTCCCCTTAAATATCTTTTTTTGCACATAATGGGTTCTGCTGGTTTAATATTTCCCCATTTGGAAGATATTCCCACTTCTGGACCATCCCCACTGTGTTTCTCCTACACCTGTACTATCTCTATGATGATTTTTTAAATAGCTGGACCTGAACGGTCACCAGTAAGGGTAATTTTACCTCATCTCAAACACCATAATTTCTGGTTTTACTGTTATTCCTTTCTTACATATTGACATAGGCTGGCTGGCTGCAATCACTTGGCAGAGCAGAGGGGAGCAGAGAGACCGATGCTGTCCAAATGTTTGTTCCCTGTGGCCATGGTTAATAAAGCTCCCCTCTGACCTCTCCTACGTTATACTTATGTTATGAAGCACTTGGTATCCCCAGATATAACACTTGACAAAACTATGTGTTCTTCTGATTGCTATTAACAGTGAACTGAGTGCTTCCCACAGACCTACCAGCAGTGACTCCTAGGTCTCTGTTCTGTATGGTAATAGCCAATTTTAAATCCATTAATTTATATATGCCTAGTTAAAAGTGTTTGCCTCCATATTCATTAGTTTATGTTTATTGCCATTGAATTTTTGTCTGTTATTTTACAGCCTGCATATCCAGAGCCTGTTCATCAGACTAAACGTAGGAAAACATCATCTGAGCCAGGTACCATGTGATTCCATTATAGGCAGCAGAGAGAAAGAGGCATCTCCAGGGCCATGATTCCTCCAAGTCTAATGGATATATCCCAAACAGACCAGGGGAATCCAGCCTGTTTCTCTCCACTGAGCACAAAATGAGCCTCAGCTGGTTCTTTGTTTCTCTAACAGCTAAGCTGTTGTTAGGTAAAATAAATCCCACCTGTTGTGAGCTGTCTCTTTCACATTGCAGACAGCCCTTTTTCATATTGCCCTAAACTATTTTGTATCATCTACAAACACTTCTATGCTGCTATTTGCTTTTCTCAGGTGGTTTTTGTGTGAATGGGACAGGCACACAAGTCCACAGATGCTGGTGGGACTGCCCTGGAAATGTTCCTTTAAAAAAACCCAAGAAAACCCCCATGACAATTTGTTCCCACCCTTTCTTTCCAACTGTAAGAGCTTTATCTATTTAACAATCTTTTAGGAAGGATATTCTCAAAACCACTTTGGAAACACAAGCATCCTTCTTTAACAGCACCACCATAATGTTGCTCTCACTGACTATTTCCAAGGAGCTCAGTGGATTTATGATGTAAGATTTACTCCCTACAGAAGTTCTAGGTTTTATTATACTTTTCCTATGTCGGTGTTCCTACATCAGCATTACACATCTATAGGTGTTTGAACCTTTTCTAATTTTCTTTTCGAAACTGAGTTCACATCTACCTTGTAAGGGGAGGGCTGAGCAGTTTAAGCAGTTCTTTTACAACTCTGGGGAAATACCTTAGGGTTCTGCTGATTCATTACTCCCTATTTTACTGTTCTGTCCTAAGTAGTCCCCTACAACATTTGAGCTACTCCTATTTGCTGTCATTAGGAAAGCCAAGCAGTGGGAATGTCCCTGAATTTTTCTTTGTGGTCACCAAGCCCACCTAGCTTTCCTCTTTCTGAAAACCCCATTGCCCCTATTGATTCCCTGATCCACAGCAAATCTGAGAGATATTTCACTTCATCTTTTGGTTCTTTTAGCAAATTGTCTTCAAAAATTTTTTCAGACCTGACTTCTTATGATCTTACTCTTTGCTTACCAGAACACAATCTACACTTACTTCCTGGAGATTTGTCTTTGATGTTGTTAATATCGATAAAATATTTTTTGTTCTGTTTTGTAGAAAAAACCAGTATTCCAACAATAGTGGATTAGATTAAGTGAAGCTATGACCTATATTAGGCACATATCTGATTATTATGGTGAAGGTGTAGTTCTCATGGTTGGTAGTTATGGTAGCAAGAAAGAGAGTAATTTCCATTAGTCTGGGATGGCCCAAGGTGGGCAGCAGAGGTATTTGTTCTTTGGTACCCATCCTTTTCATGGCATTTTTAGAATGTTCATGCTTCATTAAAAAAGGAAGAAACACCTTCCATTTTAAAATTAATTGAGTTAATTCTGTTTTCACGAGAGAGGAGATTCCTCAGAGGAAGGTCAATAACATAATTAGCAAAATATAATTAAGACGGGGGTGCTGAAGAACAAGAAGCAAGTCACTGGCCAGATGCTTCCCTTAGTACCGCTGGTTGGTTGGTTCTGTCCTTTGTCTAGGCTTGTGAAAAAACCAGAATTTAACAAGAAAAAAAACCTCTTGGGTCTGAATATCTAGCACTTGAAAGTCAGCACGTACTACAATTTGGTTTTCTAAGCACTCAGTTTTTTGGAGCTTTGCATCATGAGCAAGAAAAAAGGCATAGTTTATATTCTTCATTTCAAAAGTTATTTTTACATCACATACTAATTTGTAATATTCCATGCTTTCCATTTGCCCTTTCATGTATATTTGCAGATATGAGCCTGAATGAAGCCTGAAACAAGGCCATTAGTATGTAGTATGGCCATTGGTAGTATGCCTACCAATGTATCCAAACTCTCAATTACTTTATCTTAGTGAATACTCTGATCTCTGGGACATTTTATAGAAATAAAAACTAATTTTAAATAATAGCCATATTTGAAAGTTTGAACTTTTGTTTGTGACAGTTTGTGAAGAACCATGAATTTACTGCATAATCAAGAATTATGCAGTAAATTACTGGCAATGAGTTATTGTTCTTGCTCTGTTGATAACCAAGGGAACAGAAGAATTGCTGTAGTTTAGCAGACGTCTACTGCGATGAGTCTGTTATCAGTGATCAATTCCTTATGTTTCAAAGGCATATTATGTAGTAACCCACACAAAGGAACAGTTTTAAATCTCTGGAAGCTACTGCCTGATTTAGAGCCTGAAACATGGCAGGGAAAGTCCCAAGTGTTTCAACTCATCTTTTCTTAAAATGACTCCTGTGAATACCTGAAATGCCAAGACCTGGTTCTACCTGCACACGGTGGGTTTGGTTCTGTTCTTAGTTTTCAAAGAAGAGTTAATGGGATTTAATGTATTTACTTGGCATCTTCAGAAAAAAGTGCATCTTTATTTATCTCTTTGACAGGTCCTGGAAAGGCAGGAGTTTCCCCACACAGCTTTATGGGGGCAAAGTAACCACAGCATTAACAGAGGGAATGAAATCTGTCTTACCTCCTCATTTCTGTTTTTCAAACTCCAGACTTTTTTCCATCAGAGCACAAGATGCAGCTAGCTTCTCACTGCTGCTAACTGGATTAAGACTAATTTTACATACAGGAAAGTAATTTTCCAATTGCTAAGCACTATTATCTTTCAGCAGGTTTGTTTTTATTAACATGGGGAAATCTATGTGTATTTTTTATTGTTTGTAACCATTTTTCTTTGTATGATCCAATTCTCACCTGGGTATATAATTCCAGAAAGACTGTAAACTCTAGTAATTCAGTCATCCTGAGTGCATCTTTAGGTGTTTAAATACTCTAAATATGCTTTCCTGAAGCTCATTGATTAACATAAGGCTCCAGATTATTTAGTGGCCAGTGATTGTTTCTATAAATATATTTTTGACCATGGCTTTAATTCTTTTGGAAACCTTACTTAGGCATAGATGAATGATGGACCATTACAAGTCATTCACTGTGGCGAAGGTTAATCAGACAAATCTTCTCATTAACCTGAATCTGATTCTCTTCTTTATTATTGAAAGACAATTTACATTTTCACAGTGATGTTAAGGAATGAGTTATTCTGTTATAAAATATATCCATTTATTGAGCATGCGTGCAGTTTATATGAGAGTTTTTAGAATAAGGAATATATTTTGCAAAAGCATTTTGTAGTGCTATTCAATCAGAAAAAACCCACAGTACACTTAAATGAATAGAAGACTGTTCTTTTCCAGTGTATAAGTGCATAAAAATGACCTTGATAGCTCTTTTCGGTTTTTTTTCTATTTCTGTGTTTCTATATTGTCTTTTTTTTTTTTTTCATTCTGCCAATACTTTTTTCATTGTTTTATATTGATGTTTCATTTTCATTGGGCTGCCTACTTGCTTAAATACACGACTTTCCACTCCCCTCAGTGGTGATCTCTATATTACCTTGTCTAGCCTTTTCCCAGACTTGCACGTAGCCCTAGTAACCTTATAGGTGGCACAATGTTGCCTCCAAGTAGTATGTTCACATTTTTGAGACAGTTCTAAACATGGTGAGTTTTATTTCTCAAACTAATGGGTAAACCCCTATTTATTTATCTTATTTGGCAAACATGCTATGCCAATATGCCATGAGGAGTGGTATGGAGATTGCAGGCCAACTCATTCCTTCTGTCATTCAAAAATGACTTACTTATTTATACAATTTTGAATTATGTATGGCAGTGTGCTACATGTATGCCTCCATCTATATGTGGGAGAGGGAAAGAGACTGAATCCTCTTTTTTTGCAGTCACTGGACTTTCCCTTAAGATTCACATTGAGAAATATGGAAGCAGCAGGATTTCCTAGCACATCCTACACACTTATAGGGATGTTAAACCACAATTAAACACTTAAAATCTTGTTTCTCTTGCTAGCTGACCCTGGCAGAATCATAAGTCTCTAGGCCTCTACATTTCTGCTGGAAAAATCCTTAATTTTCTGAATGATATGTTGGGAACTTGACTGACATCATCTCATTGCTGAGAGTAACTAGGTGTTCTCATATATCCACTAAACATAGTAATTTTTTCTGTTAGATCAATGCTTTGATTTCTTCTCCAATCAATGTTTTATATCAAAAAACTGAATAATTTTGGGAGCAGAAACTGTAATGACATAGTCTTCCATGCTTTCTCCAAGGACTAGATTAGAGTCATTCTCTGGCTTGCTAGCTCAACAGACATGCAATCATTTAAGTAAAACTGGGAAATTACCCTGAAGAAACTGGAGAATGACATACAGATATATGTTTCTGGCCACGACAAGATTTAAGTTAAAACAGCCCTGGCAGAGGTGAGTGGGCAGGGCTCCCACAGACCTGGATGGTTGTTCTCATTGCTCCTAGAAAGCAAGGAAACCAAGACGGTTGCATCAGCAGCTTCCTGGGGCTGAGGGAGAAAAGGTTTTCCCCCTCAGCTCAGTGCCAGCTAGATGAGGGAGTTCTGTATTCCTTCTGGTGGCTTTCCCAGATCCTGTTCAGAGACATGCGGATGTCCCCACATATACAACAGGGAGCCTAGGTATAACTCAGGGCTGGATGTTTCTATGTGGGAAAAGATATTGGATTCATCCCATGTAAGAGTCAGCCTGAATTATTGCTTGGAATTCTCCATTAACTTCAGAGGAGCTCTGCAAGGCCTTTGTTTCTGGCTAAGGTTCCCAAAGTTAGTGGGATGAAGCCGGCTGAAAGTGTCAGAAGTTCAGAATTGTGACACTTGATATTGCAACTTCTAAAGGCTTTTGTGGAACGACCTGGTGAAGAAATTTTTGGTTAGGTAAATGCAGTGATATTTTACGATTGACTTTTATAGCCCTGGAAGTAATTTAAAGAATTCTGTAAAATAGCTAATACCACTACTCTAGAAGCTGGTATTAACTGCCTTTGGTCCAATAATATTGAGGGATCAAAGCCATTCCTCCTAGGTCTTGCTGTAATGAAAGATGGGGTTTTAACCATTCTTTAAAAGCAGTGAATCGTTTCAATTCTTTCTCTCCTGAAAGCTCTTTCTATCAGATGTATTTTGATAGAGTTAGAATCATGTCCCTGTTTTCTTACTAAATGTTCCTATTTATATGTTAAAAAAGCTGGCAGGTTTGCAAGTACTGAAAAAAAAAACCTCAAGGGGACAGCATTTTTAAATGGAATGGGATTCAAAGTGAGAATTCATGAATATGCCTTTGGCTGGCTATGACTGCAATTCTTAGAGAGATCTGTGACACTCTCATTCAGCAGAGTCCAGCTGGGAACTGGCATGTTGTGTCTGTGTAGCCCTTTGCTCTCTGCATCCGTAGAGAAGGAGGTCAGTCCCAAGCCCTGTGGAGGGGGAGGACGTGGGAGCTCTGGTGCAGTTTGGGGAGGGGCTGTGGTTATAGCTGGAGAGTGGAATCTCTGCAGGGGCTCATGAAACCTGGATCACTGTCAGCCTTTTATTTGGTTCTTGATGAAGAAACTGCGGATTGGGGAAACCTTCCTGAGCTCAGTACTAACACACACATCACTAGAAATCTGTTTTGGCATTTGCTGGTTTCTTCTCTTTGAACACTGACTCTACAGAATAGAAATTACCATATTGTGCTGTGCACCCTTAATACAGAAAACAATTATAATCATTGCCAAGTCCAAAACATCTGCCTGAGGGAAGATCTTGCTGGTCCAGGCCATGAAGCTGTTGCTGTGAGGTTATTCCAGCAATGACCATGTATGGTTATTCCAGCACTATTCTGTTATGTGGCTCAGTTCACTTCTTCTGATGGTGCTTCCATCTCACTCTTTTTCTGCATTCCCATAAACTGTGGGATGAAAAAGGCCTTAGGAGCTGAGAGGATCTGGAAGAAATACTGGCAACTGCCACAGATTAGATTAAGTGCTGTGCAAGAGCTATAGATAGTGTGGTAGGAAAGATGGCACCAATCAAGATACTGGTCTAAATTTTTTGCCTGATTGAAAGTCACTAAAGCCTAAGGACATACACAAAGATAACTCATTATTGTACTTAATGGGCTGTTGGTTGTATTGCACCAGGTTTCCTTTATTTTACAGAGTAATTGGACAAAGCAGAGTCTTGCCATACCAACAGGCATTATCTAAAAGCCAGGAAATATTTCTGCATATAGAGATGGAGGGACCACAGCTGCTTGATTCAGAGAGCGAATTTAAAAAGTAAATGTATGAATAGAGTCAATATAGAATGGAAGATGCACAAAAAAATAAATGTTTAGAAAATCAAGGTCTCCTATTTATTCTTGAACATAATGCCAAAACAAGATAATTTGAAATGGAAGTGAAAAGCAGCATATCCTGAGTGGTATATTATTAATTTATGGTATTGAATGGCTCATCAAAATGAAGGATTTAGTAAAAATAAAAGCAAGGAGAAATCTCTGTATGGATAATGAGAAGATCTAAAACCTGTTGGACAGCACTGGATGACACAAGCCACAAGAACAAAAGGCAGGGCCTTAATTAATTGGCAGTAGATTTCTTGTCCCTTCATTTTGGCAGCAATGTGAACAGGAGTTTTAGATGGCCAGATCATTTCTCTGGTCACGTGTTGCCATGCTGTACAGTCAAGCTTAGGCACAATTTTGCTAAACTGCTCAGAAAGGCTTTTGTGTATCCACATTTCCAGCTAAAATACATTTAACATGACTTCAATTGAATGTGCCATGGACAGCCTGGTGTCAGCCACAATTGCTTTTCACAGCCTAAGCAGCATTAAGGAATGTGAATTTGACAAGAAACAGCTGAAGAGGAGTACACTCATTCCTAAGGTAACTCCACTGACCTTGCTAGAGCTGATCCAAAATTCAGTTTAGCCTTGACCTGTTTTCCTGTAGTTCACAAGTTGTGTGCCTGGAGAACTGCTTCTACTTCTCTTCTATCCATCTTTGTTCAAGGTGATAACAAAAGAAGTAAAAAAGGTTCAGGGAATGGTGACAAACATACTTGGAGCACAGGAAAATTCTCACATGAAGGGAGGTTAATAGGGTTGGAGTGGTTTCTCTTAGAGATAAGACAAATCAAAAGGAGGCCCACAAAAAGAAATCTAGAAGGACTCATCCATGTACCCCTTGTGACGTACTAAAAGCCCTTTAGAGGTCTACAACCATGGAATTGAACTAAACTGCTGCTACCTGCTGCTCCCTGCCAGCTGGATGTAAAGTTGGGCTCTCTGCCTCGTGTCTTTTGGGCTATAAAAGCTAAAAATCACCCATATAGGGAAGTAGCAGCTGTTGTCCCTCTTTTCCACACAACAGAAAATAGGGGAAGTCACAGAAAATCTGGGAGTATTCCAAGTCAAAGGAAAGGAAGATACCTTTCAATGTGGTACACAAATATCCATGGAACCAGGCAATTAATAGTGTTTGAACTTATTTTGGTTTGTAACAAGACTTTTCTGGTTTATAAGAGCTGCTGGTGAAGCTGAGTGCCGCTGTGCAGCCTAGGGGATGCTGCATCTCCATGGGTGGAAAGGGGACACACAAAGACTGGCAGCAAGCACGCTTCCCAGGAAAAGGCAAGGCTGAGTTGTCTGAGGCTTCAGCCACCCTGGGGAGGCAGCTGTCTGAGTCCAGTCATCATCCTGCATCATCTGAGCCAAGAGAGTCAGCCCAGCTTGTGAACGTAGCCTGTGGTCAGTGCGGACAGCAGCATTCACAGAGGGGTGAAACTTGGTCAGAGTGAACACAGTTTCTCATGCATTTGCAGTAGACAGGCAGCAGAAACAAGCAATCAGTTACCATGGTTCAGCTGGTGTTTGCTAACTCAGGGGTGATGGTGAAATATCACAAGACCAAGTCCTATAAACATACCACCTCGTGCCTTTGTATTTCACAGGCAGCAACCATTGTAACCATCTCTGAGGAGTCACCAAACAAGTTCCCTAAGCAACTGCTGATAGTGCTGTACTTTCTCAGCAAATTCAATTTGATGGCAGTGTTCTTTATTTGATGAGTATTTCTTTTTTTGCTGCAGGGCTTCAGCAGCAGTGTGGATGGAGACTGCCATGCCCTCGCTTCCTACCATGAGGTTCACTCACAGCACATCTGGGTTTGTATCCCAGCAAGCCCCAGAAATGGTATAAATCCATCTTTTGTGCCTGGGCTGGGTACTCTGGCATGTTCCTCACTGCCCAACAAAGACCTACAGACTTGGCTGTCCTTTGGGAAATGGGAGGGATCAAGGCAGTTCCTGGGATATTGTGGGACCAAGCCCCAGAGATGGCAGCGGATCCCTGCTCCTGAGCCTGGTGAGAGATCTGAGTCTCTGGGGCTCTTCTTTCTAACTTCTCCTTCTTCCTTAGAGAGTCTTTCAATTCCAGTTTATTCTTCACTTAATATGAAGGGATTTACAGTGATCACTCTTGTTAATAGCTGTTAATGGGAATTTTATTCTTGAATCTCCTGTGTTTGGAAATATAATTTTGTTTTCAGAGCAAATTTAAATTTGTGAGTGTTCATGGGAAGAAAAAGTTATCAGACCACCCTCTGCACTTCCTAGCTGATGTTATATAGCCTTGTCTGATTAGCTTTTAAAAAATCTATTTTTAGCTTAAATATGTAGCATAGAGCCCTAGACACAAAGCTTGATGGTGCTTATCACTTCAAATGCACTATCAACAACCTCCTCCCAAAAGGAACAGATTGTAGGTGTGTAAGGGACTCCCTTTTTTCCTCCTGCAGAGTGTCTTCACTTTTGATATCAAAAAGCTTGGCTGCAGCAAGTCCCCCAGCTGCTTCAGCCTGACTCCAGAGATGGCTGAGGCTGCAGGTGAGCTCCCTGCAAAAACTGGGGCAACCCCAAGTTCAAAGCGAAGCAGCTGGAGCTGGATGGGATGCATTCCACAGGCACTTCTCCATTTTTAAAAATTCCCTTTGCTCTATTATATTATTTCTCTTTTACTTCTCATTTTCCTGACCCAATTAATGTCTTTGCACTTGAAATGGTTTGTACAGTTGTTAGGATTTGAGGAGAGGTGGCAGAGTAATGCTGTAAAAGCTGGGAGGTTTTATCCTGTAGCCCTCTGTGAGTTGCCCCTGTTTGTGCTCTCAGAGGCCTTTGGACATGGTAAACTTACTTAGGGGAGTTTATATAAGGAATTGAGGTTGTCATACAGATCTTAGTTTGTGGGGATGGTTGGGTGGATTTGGGATGCTTATGTGAAATTGAGTGTATATATGTGGGTAAAAATAACAGTAGAATAACAGAATATGTAAAGTAATAGCCTTTCAGATGCCCAGACAAAAGTAACAGGTTTGTGTGTCCTAAAGAACATAGGATGAGCTTTCTGGTGACTAGGTGTAGGAATGTTTACTTATGCCCCAAATATCACGTTGCCTTTTGCTTTTTCTTTTTTTTTTTTTTTTTCTTTTAATGCATGTGAAAATAATTTGAGAAGTCAGCTCTAAAAATAATAGAGTTGTGCAACAACTGCAGTATTTTTTCAGGTGAGCTTTGAAATCTAGTGTTTGTGTATATAGTTAAGAACACACAAGTTCTTCCATCCCAGACTCTCACATCTGTTGAGCTGATGTCTTGTGTATTTGCTCTTTTCTAGGATAAAATGACTTGCTTTTAGGTTGAGCAAAAGTTTCTCAAGGACCTTAAGTAGGAAAATGGTGTGAAATATGGCATGTTCATCATTTTTTCTTGTGACATTTTCCCAATTTGAGAGGTTCCTAAGCTACTCTTCAGAATATGGATGCAAAGGTTAAGTTATAAAGGTATCTGGCAAATGATTTTTACAATGGATTTAGAAAACTGCCCTGCATTGCTCAAGTGAGGAGGGATAGGTATTTACCATTTCTGCCATAACAGCCAATCTCTAGAAATGGGTCGGGTCATTTCATCTTCCTTATTCTGATAGAAGAAGGAAGACAAGTGTAACAATCTGTATTTCATTAACATTCAAAGTTGGTTGGGTTTTCATGGTAATAGGCTTTTAATGATTTTGCATGGGAGAATGTTTAATGAAAGAGGAAACAGCTGTTAAGTTCAAACATAGGAAAAATAATTTAATATAAGTCATGTAGCATGGCAGCATATTGAAATTTTTATTGTAACTTGTGCTGCCTCAGTTGTGAAGAGCCCTCATCTTTATTCCATTCCATATACAGTTTAGTACTCAGCTGAAAGACTCTTGTTAGTGACTGTTGATTTTTAAAACCTTCACTAACAGCATTATTTTGCAGCCCATTTTCAAACTAGGATGCATTTTAGGAATAGACCCTTTATTAGATCACATCATATGGGTCTCTATTCCAGAGGGCAAAAATGAGATGCTTAAATGACCTAATTTTTGCCTCAGTGGGTGCTTGTACAGGCCACTCTGAGGCATCAGCAGGTGGGTGTGGATGCTGTGGTGGGCAGGTGGCTGTGTCTGCTCCCTCGGAGCAGCATCCATGGAGATGGGGAGGGATTTCTCACACAGCCCTGCAGCCACCAGCAACAGTGCCCCACTGTCCTGAGCTCTGCTTCACTGGGGAACACACTGATGGATGACAGCACGTTTTCCTCTGATCTAGAGACATTTCTGAGCCTTACTAAAGCTGCCTTTTGCTTCAGCCAAGGGACAACTAAATTCACTTAAAAGGAAGCACCTAAAATCAGAAGTGCCATAGATAAATGAATACAGAAAAAAAAAACCAATTCAGTTGCTGCCTTGCTCTTGTTCACCCTGTCTTTTGAAATTGTAGTGAAACTCCACACCACTTTCAGGTGAAGAGCAGAGCTGTCTGTGACTTACAGGCTTTACTTTACACAAGGAGGGATTGCTCTCCTAATCCATCAGCCAGGTGAACTGCATTGCATTTAGCCAGTAAAAGGTGGATATTGGAGGAAATAGCCCATTAAATTACCATTACCTAGGCCTAGAGAGATATTCCTGAAGAAACATTTCACAAAGGTGTGAAAGAGCAACCAAGTGTCTCCTCAGCTCCTAGTTTTTTGGGATTGGAAAACAGACAGCAGTGGTTCCTGTGTCTGGGTGAGTCATGCAGCTTAGAGCAAGGACTTTTAAAATCTTCTTATCCATTAGAGAGAGACACGTGTGCTACACCTGCTGTGTGTTACATGCAAGCTGTAAATCAGGTGCTGTAGAGGACTTTTCCACAACCTTTGCAAAGCAATGCAAACCAGTGCTTCATTTCATGCAGTATCTGTACATGTCCTTTTATTTGTAAGCTAAACTATCATTCACAAGAGGAAGCTAAAGATCAGAAAATATTGCATATATTTGTAAATGGTGTAAATAACCAAGTGATTTTTTTTCAAATGACAAGATTCCCTGTGAATTGTCCTTTTCCCTAATTTAAAATCCTGGAAATTTGTTCAGCTAAATTTGGTACTTTCCTAAAATCCAGATCCAAAAACGCTCAGATGTCTTAGCTGAAAATTCCTCTAACACTTAAGTTGACAATGATGAATCTTAACATCCAGCTAGCATCTATGTAGCTTTTTTTACTAATCAATTCAAAAGTGATGGAACTTTACCACCCTTCTACAAGTTACACTACACATACATGGCACTGCTCAGGTTTTCATCAAGCCTTCCAGCAAGGATAAAACACACTTCTTGACAGCTACAGAGCACTCAAAATCAGCCTTAAAGTGAAATGGAAACAGTAATAAAATCGACTTTTTAGACAACTAAAATTTTTAGTCCTAGCCAGGATCAGCTTTTGGACTGCAAATGGTCTCAAAACATATATCAGTGTCACTAAGTGGACAGGGTCACATAAAACTTGATTTTTCAAAAATTTCCATCAAATTGCATGACAAAACTAGGAAAAGTTAGGTCTCAGCTCTAATCTGCTCTATGTTGTGGACTTAGATGTGTCTTAGCAGCAATATTTGTAAAATGATGTTAATCTTCACACTGTGAGATCTATAGGATAGTACGGCTTTTTCCACATTGACACACTTTCTAAGGAGCCAATCACTTTCACCTTTATTTGTCTCTTAAACCTATCATTCTAAATTGAAGCTGTTAAGAAAAAATATTCTTTTTCTTATGAACACATACAAATGCTTACAGAAAGGCTCCTGACTAAAGTGAGGTGCTTCTGGGCCAAGCTAGGAGGAAGAGTGAGGAGGAGGGGAAAGAGGAGAGCAGGAGGGAACATTTCTCTCCTTTCTTTCACTGTGGGGGAGTATCCCAGGCCCCTCCCTGGGATTCTGAAATCTGTGACTGAAGTCAAGCTTCCCTGGTTTCAAACTTGGCAGGAGTGTGCCCAGATGCTGGATGGTAGCTGGGATAGAATTAACTGGGAAGGACTCACTGAGTTACTTCTAATGAAATAATTTTGTACCATAATTTTAGATAATTAGACATTGGCATAGAACCTCAGTCTGCTTTCCCCAAAGCCCTGGTGGAAAAGCTTTACTCCAGCCTTTTCCAGACTTTTAAATATGTTTGTGGAAAGCATCCCAAGGTCTTGGGTTTTCCTTTCGTTGCAAAATATGTAAGTTTGGACTTTTAGAAACTATCTGGGGAGGAAAAATATTTCCTATTCAGCTCTTGCAACAAAACAAAACAAAAAAGAAAAAAAGAACTTTTTCTTTTTTGCTTAATTATAAAGGTTGCTAAGAGATAGATACTTCATTCCTTAAAATTGCTTTTTCATGGAACAGTACAAATGTTAGCAGACAAAGCAAGCTGCTACATCTTGCTGTATTGTAAGGTATTGCAGAGAACAGGCCAATAAATAGATTGAAAAGAAAAAATGGTGGGAAATGCTTTCTATGAAATTAATTAGATATTTAAATAGGAGGAGCTGATTTCTGTAAAACCAAGAGGATTTCTGTAAAACCAAGAGCGCCTTTTAATCTTTCATAGTGGTTCAGAGATTCAGTCCTTGAGTGAAGAAGTCCTAGAGGACAGCTCTAATGTGTCGGCAAGCAAAAAACATGGACCAGTGAATAAGAAGGCAGTATCTGCTTTATAAATACATAGAGACAGCTTCACCTCTATAATGTATTCATCATGAAGCATTAAAAGCACTTTGGCCCCATGTCTTGAGGAACATTAAAGTGTTACTGTTACTGCAGTGCATTGCCTCCCCTGCTTAATGTTATGGTATGCTCAGGGTATCTTTTGGGCTTGTAATGGTGGTATGTTGCAGGGTATTTCTTTCTATTTAAGTAATCATGGCCCTAATTTTCAGAGAGTGACAATATGTCTGGCTGAAATGGAATCAATGGTACCAAACTCCTTAATGCTACCTAAGGAGCTGGTCCTGTGTGCTTAAAAATAATCTAATGAGGGAAGGACTGGTCTGTCTACTGAGAGGTTTGGTGACCTACTTCTGCAGCTCTCCTGCTCTTCTGGGAAAGCTCTGCTGGACTTCTGGTTCTTCATCTCCTTGGTCTCCCCCAAATCACTCACAAAAGCAAATTCCATGAGAGAGAGAGAGACAGCTGCTTCTTCATATATGAATAATACACAGCCCTATAAAAGATTAATAAAAGCTAGCAGTGACTTTGAATGATGGTGTAGTAATTCACACTAAGATGTTTAGATGGTTCCCGGCCTTCATCCTGGCAGTGCACGAGGCACCTGGGATGAATGATTATCCTGTCATGCAGACTGTTGTTTCCAGTTGCTTAAATTGAGCTCTGCACATTTTGGACAGCATCATGCAGCTGATTATGGCCCACCACATGGATGGTCATAGTCAGAGTTATTAACATTTTAAATTGCTCAAAGATGCATCTGTGGGAATGCTGACAGCCACAGACTGAGAGCTTCATGCTTTGACATGCTGGAACTTAGAGCTGGACCAAACAAACATCTAAACTTGATCATATTTAATTTAATCACATATGCAGATAGTCTGGTGAATCCTGTGGAGTGCCTAGTACTGAGCAAAGTCCTGTTGCTCCTCTGGTGGTGGATATGTTCATATTATCATTCTCCAGCTGTTCACTCCATGGAAAGTCATTGTACTCTCTGCTGTGCCTCCCTGAGCTCTCTATGGTGTTACATTTGTGTGAGATCTATCCCTAAAAAGGGAATTACAATTTTTAAAAAGCCTTGCAGAAATGAGACTGTATTTAAAATCAACAAACACAAAAACCCAAAAATGAGAAGCTGGGCGTTAACTGAGTAGCTGGGAGCTGAGTAAGAGAGGCTGTCCATGGGAGATAGAAGAGGAGCAGAAATCCAACCCTGTCTGGTCACCTGCAGACAACTCAGCCACTTCTCACTTACATCCACCACATCCCAATGTCAATCAAAATGGATCAAAAAGATGACATGTGAGAAGTGCCGATTTTTCTCTGTTAATTACAAATGGATCCTGAGGTGGCTTGCTCAAGTATAGATGTCCACCCTCCAGAGCCCTAAAACTCGAGGAGGTGAGGTTTACCTTTTAAATGCCTGTATTCCCTGTTATCTGCAGTGTTCTGTTAGGCTGCCAGTACACAGAAGAGTAAAAGGCCACAGCATAACTAACAACCTGTTGATCAAATAAATGTTCTAAAATGCTGTAGTGGAGAAGTGGCTGCTGATGTGGAGCTTGTAGGGGTGTAAAATCTCCACAGACACCTTGTCTCTGACTATGGCCTGCAAAGGGGAGGTGTAAAACCTGGTTGGGTTATCCGAGATAGAAGGAAAAACACCAAAGTATTTAGATCCACAAGTGAGGCTTCCCTCCTCTTCAGGGGAAGAAACAGGGCCCCAGAAGGAGTTTGGTGCCTTTGTGCTGGTTTCTGAGTGAAGCCAACCTTTGAGGGGAAACAATGCTAATAGAGTCATCGCTTTGGCACATGAGCCCTGCTAGAAAGGAAGCCTGTTAATCCCCTCTATAGCCTCTCTATTTATACCCTTAGGCTGCACATAAACTGGCCAAGTACAGGAACAAAAGCTGACTAGAAAAATCACTCCTGTGATTGTTGCTCTCATGAGCTATTATCCCCTTTATTAAGGACCAGGCTCAGAACAACCTCTCTTAAGGGCAATGTTTGTGAAGAAATGTGATTATTATGCTGATTTAGGTGAAACTTGGCCCTCCAGCAGCCTCTCCCTCTGCCCTCCCTGCCCATTTTCCTTATTGTGCTCTTAAATGGCGGTGCCATTGCCAGGCTGGAGGAATGCCCGGTCCCCAGCCCTGCCCCTTGCCTCTTCGGGAGATCTGTGCCAACCTACAAGGTAAGTTTGTCTTCCCAGTCATTACCTAAAGACATTTGGTTATAGAAGTTTTGCAGTAAAAAGAAAAAAAAAGAAAAAAAAAGGATTACGAATTTGAGTGTCATTTTAGAGGTGGGATCTTCCAGAGAAGAACAAGGTGTGGAACTGTTCACCAGATTACTGGTGTTCTTTCTGATATTTTTTTACTTATGATAATTTAGAAATCAGTATTTGAGATATTTAGTTTGTTTCTTCAGTTTATCTGAAGCTCGTTAATATTTGGGATTACCCTCTCTGCAGTTTTTACTTAAGTATAAAAATCCTCCCCAATTTTTCTGTCACATGTTTCACTGTGACTGAATGGAGATGCATTTTCTCAACCTGGAAGGCAATAGAGCCCAGGTTTGTTTGTGTCAGTCAAATTACAAGAGGAAAAAGATGGCTCTTCTGATCTTTCTGCAAAGAACGTTTCCAGAGGCTTTTGAAGAAACTTATCCTTCATTGAAATGCCCTTGACTGAGAAGATACTTTGAAAATATAGAGTGCAACCAACTCCTCCAGTAGTTTTGTTGGAGAAAAGGGAGCAGGAGGGATTCATCATACTTGGCTATACCGAGCATGGAACGTCTTCTTTGGAAAACTGTCTGCATCAAGAATAGCTGTGTTACAGCTTGTATTCCTGCTCTGAAAATTGTCAAAAAGATCAGGTTAGACTTATCTGTGAGAATTTTACAAATTTTGACTAAATGTAACATTTCCATTAATGTATTGCCAGTATGATTGAGGATAATTCATTAGGTTAACATGGACTTAAGGGGCCTATGAAGTGAATAATGGAAATTCTTGAAGTAAAGTAGTAAATATCTTTTTCAGACTATGTGCTTACAGTTTGCTAGCTCTTCCAGTCTTGGGCAATCAAAAATTTTTATCTACAGGATACCCTGACTTTTGAAATCACAATCCTTTTTAAGGCCAGACAACAGGAATAAATTAAATCAATATAAAGAGCCATACATTATTTTGTGGGATTGTTTGTACTCTATAAGCTATTTGTGAAATGAAATTAAGTTACTCTAATAATGGT
The DNA here is from genome assembly GCF_028769735.1 of Zonotrichia leucophrys gambelii. Classification (NCBI taxonomy): domain Eukaryota; kingdom Metazoa; phylum Chordata; class Aves; order Passeriformes; family Passerellidae; genus Zonotrichia; species Zonotrichia leucophrys. The sequence goes on along the minus strand of NC_088170.1, from coordinate 18,900,212 downwards.
TTAATTATAGGTAGGCCAGATGAGACTGTTGGTATTTAAAGACAAGGCATGTGTATATTTAAAGAGATGAAACTCCTGTCACACTGGAAAGATAAAGAAAAAAAAAAGGATGATAAGATAGAGTGTTGTTTAGGCTTATGTCTGAGGCTGACTGGAGCCATATGTTGGATTTAGATGTGGTGGTTGCTGAATTCTTATGAGCTTTCTGCTGCTGAGGGTGCCCCAGAGTGGGAGCAGAGAAGAAGTTCCCTGATGCTGTTGTGACCATAAGCTGCAAAGCACAAGTATAGTCAGTCCTCCTTCTTTTGAAGACCAAGTAAAAGCCAGAAGCAACAAGAGAAATCAAAGATTTGGGAAATTTTGCACAAATGTGACTCGTTATGGGATATGTAAGTGGTCAAATTGGGTGTTTCTAATTTTTTCAAAAGCCAGACAAATAAGAGGATGTTTATTAGGTCATATGTACAAATCTGGCACTTCTGCAGCTGGAGGGAAGGAAAACCTTTCTGGTCAGAACTGAGGTTTGGGCACACTTACATCTTATTCCTGGGTGAAGAAGAGGGAATTGGGAGACCTTTTGGCCACCATGCTGAATACACATGGGCTTGGCTGTCTGAACCTGCAGATCATCTCTTGCACATTTAATCAGGAATAATCTTGGAAGGTGTTGCACAAAGCCCCAAGCACCCATGTAGGACCTACGGTACAAAATATGAGAGAAGAACCACTGGGGATGTCCTGACTCATTATTCTAAAAATTTATTTTTTCTATTAAAATATCTATTTTAAAATTTCATAAGATTTTATTTTCATGAGAATTCAACTTTAATTGAAGAGGGATATCTGAAAAATGAAGTGGTATTCCTGAGCCAGATGTTTGCCAGCATTATTAGTGGCTTTTTGAGAAGCCAGTCATGACAACAGGGCTTGCTCTGCCACAGGTCCTTCAGTATTCTCCTGGCCAAGCCTTGGTAGATGTTCATCTTCCTCAGAGGGCTTGAATTTGGTCTCCTTCCACTTTCCTTCTGGCCTCACTGATGCATTTTGAAGATGTATATTCACAAGTTAAGACGTCACACATTGCTTTCTCCTGCTCTAGCACAAACAGGATTTAATATTAATATTTTTTTACTTAACAGTGTAAGTTGTGTTTAATCTAAGACCTGTTAAATCTAATACTGATAAATTGAGCACTTTCTTAATGTATGTTCACATTCATTGAACATTCATACATTCACAGTCACATTTATAATCTATTATATATATGCAGTATAGATGTGATGCATTGGCTTTGTAAACAACAACAACAAAAAGACAAGAATAAAAAAAGCATTTTCAAGCCAAGTAAGTATTCTGTGAAATAATGGAACTCTGAGAGCTGCGGTTTATTCCATGGGCTCAGCTGATCTACTATATCATAAACCCTGACCGGTCTTGATCCCCCAGCTTTTGACTCTGTGTTCCTTCAGCTCTTGCTCTGGTTCTGGTGATGTTTGGATCTGTAATGAACCAGGTTGACTCACTTACCCAGAATAAAATTGAAGAGATGAAAATGGGGGGATTTTGACTTGGGTTAATGAGTTCAATAACCTTCACAAAGGGCCTGAGGAATGCGGTGCATAGTGAAGGCTGATGGAGAGGGAGAATGATGACTCTTAGGTGGCAGAGATCTGTTAGACCCCTTTAGCTGCCTCTTCCACCTCCCCAGCCAGGACACCAGGATCTACAAGACTTTAAAGCGCTCCAAGTGGGTCTTGCTGTCCTACCCTGCTCTGCAGTGACATGGTGCCCTGCTCTTTATGTCCACCAGCAGTTGTGTCCACTGGCCCTGTGATGAGCTGGCAGAAGAATATTCAGTATTTGTATGATTTTAGTTAGATCTCTCCCAGTTTTGCATCTTGAGCTGATTCTTCAGGATGTCAAGTAAACACAAGTGATAGTTGAAAAATGTGCAGGAAAGCATGGGGACACAGGATGTGATTGAGCTCTGACAGGGGTGGTTTAGATTACTTGAAGCTGTAAGCCTCACTGCTACAACAACCTGTTTTCTGCATTTTTGTTTCCCCTTTGCTTGGGTGGATTTGAGAGGCACAGTTACATTTTCTGAAATGGACTGATTTTTCATCTGCACAAAGCCATTTGTATACAATGGACGTAACTCTGATGTCTGGGTTGCAAAACTCTCTTTGTGCTCACAAGATACTGAGAGCAGGCTACAAGAAGGTGAATCTCTCTCAAGAACAAAGGTACATTAATAATTTTAATAAGATTGTACACAGACATGACAACTAAAACCCAAATCACCAACTCATGTTTGCTCATCAAAAATATCTGCAGCTGGTCTAAAGAATTTGATGAGGTACAGAAATCAGCAAATAATTTGTCATAGACTCTGACAAGACTAAATCAGATTGCAAGAAATAGATGGACCTGTATTTCCAGGCTGATCCATGTGTCAAGTACAGTGTTATGGAAAAGTTCCAGCTCTGTTCCCATACGTACCATAGATCATACTTTCACTGCTTGTTACTTTGGGCACACCTCTTGTAGTCAGGTCCCTGTACTTGACTGAGTTTGTGGTGTGGGTGTGAACTATGCACACCTTCTGTGGGCCTGGGACTGCTAAAGGCCATTGCAGAACTAGAGCAGACATTGTCTGTGATTTAGCAGTAAAACCTGTTTTCATTACTAGGTCTCAGGTACTGAAGACAGCCCAAATCCTGCAGTACTGGAGCTTTCAATAAGACATTGTTTGTTCTGCTGCACTGTCAATAAGATGTCATTACTTCAACTGCAAGATAAGAAAGGATTTGTTAATGGCTCCTCTTGGGGGATGGCGACATTGTTTTTTCCCCTCATAGATCACTGGGGAAAAAATACAGGAGCAGGCTGACAAGGAAAGAAAATCAGTTTAGCACTTTTTTATTTTCTTTTGTTTTTCCATTTAAACAAAAAATATCTATGCTTCTCAATAAAAGCTGTAAGCTATTAAAAACACAAAATCACCCTTTTTCTTTTATTTGTGATCATGTGCAAAACCAGTGATATAATGTTAAATGTTCATGTGCCTATACTTTTCAAGAGATTAAAAAAATACTTTAGCATATTTTAAAAAGAAAGCTGCTGTGAGAAGTAACAGTTCTATAACCTATCATTAATCTGGAGGTACAATACTCCAGGAGAGGCAGATCAGTTTTTGCCTTTCCCAGGTCCAAGTAAGTAGTTATTAATTAACAGCAGATATGGCAAGAAGTGTTCAGTCCTTGCTTTGGCATAGCTGTCAGTGCTGTAATGTGGGGGCTGCATGGCTGGGCAGGGGGCTGCATGGCTGGGCATGGGCCTGCATGGCTGGGCAGGGCCTGCATGGCTGGGCATGGGGCTGCATGGCTGGGCAAAGGGCTGCATGGCTGGGCAAAGAGCTGCATGGCTGGGCATGGGGCTGCATGGCTGGGCAAAGGGCTGCATGGCTGGGCAGGGCCTGCATGGCTGGGCAAAGGGCTGCATGGCTGGGCAGGGGGCTGCGGCTCCCCTTGCCCTGAGACCTCTGCCTCTGGCCAAGACCTCCTGCAAGTGCCCTTGTGTGGTGTCCCCTCTGTCCCAGGCTGCAAGGCTGGCTCCTTCACTTTACTGCATGAAACTCCCACATTGTCCTGGGCCTTTGGGAGTCCAGGTGACATTCTGGCAGTCTCTGATAGAACAATGACATATTTTTTGCAAAACCACATTTTGCAAAACCACAATGATAAAGGGCCCGATCCTGTGAGTTTTTAGCCATCTGTATAATCTTCTGTATAGTTAAAGATATGAGCACACAGACAGCATGTCTGAACTTGGAAAATTCATTTGGCTTCAGGTGAAGCTTGAGCTCAAAGCACAATAGCTCCACCTGAATAGGGATATTCAGAGGACACAGAGCAGGTGCCAAGACCAGACCTGCTTGTTTGCAGCTGCGCAGGGGATTCTTAAAGGCACAAGCCTGCCCATTCATCTGTGTAACCAGCTCAGGCAGGCAGGCAGGTCCCTCTTTTTAAACTCATTAAAATAACTGTGGGATGAGGAGCCCATTTGGCTGTGCTTTGGTAGAGTTTTTGGGCCAGAGGCTGCCCTGAAACCGGGCTACCTCTCCCACCATCTCATCTCTACTTCCCACCCTGTGTGACCCCCTGTGGCCACAGCCACCGTGCCAGCACGGCCATCCATGCAGCCACACTCCTCTGCCCAGTGCACAGCTGCACAAACAGGGGCTTGGCAGCAGGCAGCCCCAGGGCAGCAGGGAGAAGGCAGAGCCCCTGCCTCCTTATGCTGGCATGGCAGCAAAATATTTTCACAGGACAAGTAATCTTAACCCCTGGCAGCCTGGGTACTCTGAGCTCCATAAAACTCAAGAACAGGACAAACCCCAAGCACCCTCAGTCCTCAGTGGAGGGGACGGGTATTGAGGGCTGAATGCCAGGCTGGGGGTGCCAGTCACAATTTCCATTGGCTTTCCTGGCTCCAGCAAGCGAAGATCCTGCAGTGCCCATCCAGAGAGGCTCACAAGTTACTGCTCACTCGGAGCAGCCAGACCGGTTTGGAGCATGACTGCATGAATGAGCACAGGATGGCTGTAACAGGACACCGAGTGGGATCCCAGAGAATGGGAGGTAAGGCAATAGCTGCAGGGGGCTGGGGATCCCAGCACAGCTTACTTAGGCACTTGTGGGCACCATAATTTCTCAAAAAGCTGAGAAATTATGTGAGAGGCTTACACGATACTATACAAATACCTAACATCCCCTGCCCTGATATTATGTTAATGCTAACAGAGTTGGTTGTAATTTCTCCTGTGTAGCACAATTTAAGATATGATTTTCTCCCCCACCCTTGTTCTCCCCTCAACTCTCTCTTCATATGCTAGAGGTGGCTTTTTGCTGTCCTGACCTGTGCATGCTGCATTGTGGAATGCAGTGGGATTTTCTCCTTGGTCTGTGTTGTGCACTTTTTCTTCCTTTTCTTTCTCTTCAGCATTTAGGATATTACCATAGCCTACAATAGCCTACATATTTTTAGAGAAGAGTATATCTTGATACAATTGATACAATTCCTGATTCATTAACTGTAAGGTTAATGTCAGCAATTAGCATTGTTTTTACAGGATGTATCAGAGAATGCAGCAGAAATTGTAGAAAGCAATTTTAAAAGACTCTTGTTTTGAGGCACTTCCAGTTTGTAAATAAAAACCACTTTCTTCAACTTTCCTAAAAATAATTTTTTACTATTATCAGGCTAATAAAACACATTATTTTCTTTAGAGGAAAATACTGCTTCAAGCTGTGTTGAGGTTATTTATTACTAACTACATCCATATCTTTTCAGTGTTTTGCATACCTGCTGCTTACCCATGCTTCAGGTACACAAAAATGCAAATAAAATAAAACTTGCAGCCACCATCACTTGCTCCCCTGTATTGGAAAAGCAGCCTTATGTAACAGACTGGAAATGACAGGTAGGCATACCAGAGAAAAATCTAGACTTGGTGTGAATTGCTCATACCTTTGCTGACATCTCTGGTGATGTGCAGGCAGAGCACAATAACAGGGTTGGGTGTTCCAGGTGGGGCAGAACACAGTGTGCTTTCATCTGGTATAGACTGACTATCCAAAATCAGTGCACTTCATCTGTTCTATGACAGAAAGAATTCCATTCTAACATTACCAGAAATAAAATGCTATGTTTTGACTATTTATATTAAGCAGAAAAATAACTGAAGGCTGTTGTTTGAACAATTTAAAATGTGTAAGTCAACTCAAAACTGCACAATCCTCATATGGATTTGGGCAATGATGATACTTTATCTTTCTGTTTCTAGGACAATAATCCTTTTATGCTTCATTCTAAAGTTTCTGCTGTTCTTGCTCTGACAAAGCCACATTGAAGCAAGAATGGCAGGGCAATGTGGGTAGTGGCATGGGTAAGACACATAGCCCTTAGTCAGCAGAAGCCAGGTTGGAAGTTGTGGTACTTCTGCTTCTACAACTGTCATAGAGCTGCTGGAAGGAGGTCCTGAGAATCTCTGTGTGAAATAAAACAAACACACCACAGTGCAAAGAAGATATCTATTTAAAATTACCCTCTAACCTTTCTGTTCTCTACATGTTAGGAAAGCATTTCCCAGAAGCAGAGAGCAGGACCCAGAGCAGAAGCAGAAGAGAACTGATGGCTGGAAGGCAGGGAGAGAGGGACAGAGTGGGTTGCCTGGAGGTGGGAGCATCCCAGACTCGATCCAGATGAAGAAATAAATGATGACTGAAACATAACACAGGATTTACCATGACAGGAGTGAAAGGTTATAAAGACCTAAACTGTTTATTTGCATGAGAACATAATGGTTCTTGTCATCAACGTGGTGTTGGTAGGAATGACTTCCATCTAGGGGATGCAGAAAAATCCAGAAGATAAATTTCAGCACTAGTAACACTTTAATGGAATAAGATTGAAAAGGAGGATGAATATGGAAATTAAGACAGGGATGACACTGTAATAATTTATGTGTAGCATCTGGGAGCAGCAGTACCACTCAAGGAAAAAACAAACAACACTAATCAACATCAGATGTATTGATATTTTAAAATAGACTTTATTTAATGACAATAAATATAAAGAAATCTTAATATTCAGAAACCAATTGCAAACATTCTTAGAAAAAATAAAAAATACACTCTTACATTCTAAATTTTATTGACACACATAGAGTCTAAAACAGTGGTGATAGTCTGTAATTTATGGTGCTTGGTAAGGCAATGAAATGGTCACTGGTCCAAATTCACCCTGACTTCAATAGATCTGTACAAAGTAGGAGTCTGGTCTACGTATCAAGTGTAGAAAAAAGTAAAATGGACTCAGAGTTTAAAACAAATGCTGATTTTTCCTTCAAGCAGATCGTTAATTAAAGTGACAAAGGCTAAACAAAGGCTAAAAAAGAAAAAAAAAAAAATTACAAATACTCATATGTTGGCAACTGGCCCCCAGCATTTTGTTCTTAAGCCTCCGCAGAGCTTCCGGCACGCAAGCAGAGCACATTTCAGCAGCTGGAGGTAGAGGCTTCAGAAACTGCACAGCTTAACTCAAACTATTAAAATGCAATTATTAGGCACTGTGTTGGTTTCCCTCTTCTTTCTCTGATTCAGAACTCTGCTGTGAATAACACTGAGCACATGGCAAACTGAACTGAGTTCCTGATGTAATGTCTTCTGAAATGAAGTGTTACAGCTACGTTAGCAAGGAGCATGGCATTTCAGAAGCAAATCACTCGAGCAAAAAGTTCATGTTGGCTGGGTGATGCCCATGCAGAGCTCACCACTCACCCTTCAGCCCAGCTCAGGTTTCAGCAGACCAAGGGCCTGTCAGTGACCATTGAGCGCATATCTAAAAGCTGCCTTCTGGGTCAGTTTGAACCAAAAGGAACTCAGCCCATGTGTGCCCAGACTAACCTGTGATGCCTCCCAGAAAATGGAGACAAGTGGAAGACCGGTTTCCAAAGCACATTTGTCATCTGAACAAAAAAGGTTACATAGAAACACACTCAGGGCTGATTAGGATTTTATTATGGGAGGAGCCCAAGCCACAGGCACATATGTTTGCTGATGTAGCAGGTTTTTAAATTGTTATTTTAAAGGCAGGAATATAAACTCTTTATGACACTGAGGGCTAACTCTCCCTTTAGGAAATGATGACAACTGATGTAGGAAGAAACAACTTGGAGAGTCCCCAGGTATCAAACAGGGAGCATAAGTCTAGGCACTTCTGAAAATCAGCCTTCAGCTCTGCCACTGCTCACAGTATGACAATTAATTTGTTTCCTAGTCTTTTTAACTCTCAAAGAGCTTCCTTAAGGCCAAATAATAACCTGAAATGGTCCATATTGTGCTGCATTTCCCCCGTTTTATCACAGGATGCCTCCTTACCTGCCCTCTAACACCACACCTGGAAAGGTATTTAAGGCACACTGGTACTGTGATCACTGATGAGGGAATAAAAATGGCATCTCTCATTGAACACAACTGCAAATGAGAAAGGTCCAGTTGAAAGCTAAAATCAAAAGCTCCAAGCATGAAAGGTGCCAACTGTCCTTTCTAAACCAACTCATTTTCCACAGGCAAATCCTGACTACTTCACTAAAATTGTTCCTTGAATAAAGTTTTTGGACAAAACTTTGTTTTAACTGAAAGTTTGGTATATTATGCAGTGACAGGACAAGAGGCAGAAACTGAAACACTTTTTCACTGTGAGGATGCCTGAGCAGTGGTGCAGGTGGCCCAGAGAGGTTGTGGAGTCTCCATCCCTGGAAATATTCAAAAGAATATTTGACCATCCTGGCTGAACAGGGAGCTTTGGCTGGAACTGGTAAAAAAGGAGAGTTGATGACCTTTGGAAGAATGGCCAGGCAGCACAGGAAGACTAATGCTAGGAGGTTTTGCAGGAAGAAAATTGGAAGGGCCAAAGCCCCACTAGAACTTAATCTGGCTACTGCTGCAAAAGACAATAATAATGTTTCTATAAACATATCAGCAACAAAAGGAGGGCTAAGGAGACTCTCAATCCTTTATTGGATGTGGTAGAAAACACACAGACAAAAATGAGGAAAAGGCTGAGGTACTCAATGCCTTTTTTGCCTCAGTCTTTAGTAGTAAGACCAGTTGTCCTCTGAGATCCCAGCCCCCTGGGAGGAGGGGAGACAGGGGCAGGGAGCAGACTGAAGCCCTCATGATCCAAGGGGAAACATTCAGTGGCCTGCTACACCACTTAGGCAGATACAAGTCCCTGGGGCTAAATGGGTGCTGATCTGCTCACAGCTTGGGCAGGCCTACTGCTGGCTAGATAAAAAATGGGCTGGGTGGCCGGGCTCAGAGAGTGGTATTTAAAAGACATGTAGATGTGGCACTCAGGGACATGGCTTAGTTATGGACGTGGCAGTGTCAGGTTAATGGTGAGGCTTGATAATATTAAAGGTCTTTTCCGTCTGAATGATCTTATGATTCTATAGGGTTTGCTTCAAAAGACAGGCTTGAGTTACATGGCAGTGAATATTTGGAGATTTTGCTGCAAAGTTCATAGGTTTAATTCTTTCTGATTATTGACTGGATAAAATGCATCTTCCAAATGCTATTTAATTTCTGTAAATGGACTTCATACTTAAAAAGTTATATGAATAACCTGCCCAAAAATTCTGCATATCTATTGCATTTAAGAAGAGTACAAAATTACAAACATAATCACCTGGTTTATAGAGCACAGGCATATTTTTCTTTTTTTAAAAGGTTTTGGTTTTCATGATTTATATAAATTTGTTCATTAAAACTGTTAAAAGAGAAAGCAAGTTAATAATCTGCAATATCACTTCTTCAGGCACAAAATAGCCTTCCACATACATGCTTAATCTGTAATTCCCTAATTCCCAGTTTGCAGCTGGAGCCAAAATAAGCGGGGAGATCGGCAGCCTGATTTGAAGATGACTGATGGCTGTAGCACATGCCTCCACACCCCTGACATCCTTCCATATTATTCAAAGCTTCACAGCATGGTTAAGGCCTATAAAATGGTTTATTCCAATCTCCAATTCCAACAGATTCATAGTCTTGTCAGAATTTACTTTATCACGCAATGTTGTATCAAAATGTTCAGCTGCACATTCGTCCTATGTCAAAACCTCAGGGAAGAGCACTTTCTGGCGTGAGAGAAATGCAAAAGACAGCCCTCCACAAATATTGATTTAGTATGTGAAAAGACTTTTAACACTTATTGCTTTTACAGGTAGGAGACCTTCAGGGCTATGAGCATTTAGCTCAGAATGGGCAAGTGAACTAATGAAAGTACATTGACTGTGGAAAGATAAAATGCCTGAGTTTTCTACTCACTTGGCGTGCTGTAAGGTCAGTTTGTATTCATTGATTTCAAAGGCAATTCTCCTGTTTACACAGAGATTGATGAACAGGATGGGCTTACAGTCCTGTTGCTTCTTGTGATCCAAGTCCATGATTAATTGAAATATCTTGTTATCCATTTAAGTCTCAGTATGCATAGCTAATTCAGAGTAGCAAACAACCATGCTTAGTATGTCAACTCCAATGGCTTAACAGTGCGATTTTGACTTGTATTTTCTTTCTTTTTCCTTCATGTTTTGGCTTTTCCTCTTCATTTTATAGCCGAGGTCTGTATTAGCAAGCAATCAAAACTCCTTCATTGGATGTGATGATATTCTTATAGCAAATCATTCTTGTTCTTAAGGTTTATTCAAGTTAGACTAGTTATCTAATAGCTGAAGCCTAAGAAAAGTAGAAAGCAGCCTAGGTGTTTGGGAATTAATCTGCATCTTCTTAAGAGGATAAATAATTTTCGCCTTTTTCTTTTTTTTTCTTTTTTTAATATGTTCTAAAAAGCTGTTTTAAAAAATGATAACTCTTGTCTGCATTGCAGTGGTTGCATTTGTCCAAGGGAAACTGGTAAATGAGCATGTAAGAGTTGCAAGAAACAATGTTTAGTAAATCCAAAGTGCTTGACAGCTATTGGTAATATCTGGACAGATATTAGCTGTCCAAATACTGTTATTCCATATGAAAAAGTACTTATTCATCTTTAGGTCGGAAAGTGCTGTCTGCTCCTTTGAGGATTTTGTCAGCTATTTTGCCCATGGTTTTTTTCACACCTTTGAGATCATTCTCGTGTAATAGTTTCTGTGTGAGGTACTTCTCTCGTTTGACCTTGCTCTTGGTCTTCTCTGACACATCCGGAATTACATATGAAATAATAAACTTCACAAAGTATATGACATGCTGGGAAAGGTGAAAATGAAAAAAATGTCAGTCAGGCTGAACAGGACATTATTACCATTATAAATGAAATGCCACTTTTTGTCTTAAGACACTAGCTGATTCAGTGCCAGTATCTAAAACTGTAGAAAAAGATTTTAAGAAGACATGACTAATAAGATAGAATAATTATCTGATAAACACGAATTTCTGATTTTCCAATCCTGATTTGAGCAAGGATTTCTCTGCCTGCTTTGGGGAAACCCTGGTACACAGTGCTTCCCTCCTGCATGGAAGCACTTTTTTCAGTTTCCTACAAGATTTTTTATGTTTGTTCAAATGACTCTGGGGTAATTACTTTTCTCTAATACAGGAAATCTGCTCTAACCAGTTTCTGATGACTTCAGTAGTCCCTGTATCAGGACCTAAACACATTTTATAATTAAATAATACTCAATATTTCTCTCTCTTCATCTTGGACTGATTTCCATCTTTCGTAAGCCTAGGCTGTAGCTGCAGAGGAAAGAGCAATTGTTTTTTGAGGGTCATCTAGAGATGATCACTTCTTGCAGGGACTGTCTTTATAGACTTCACTTTGCCATGTATTGTACCTGCATTATGTACATGCATTACAAACAGGTATCGTGCACATGTATTTAGGACGCTGTGTGCAAACTTCCTCTAAATACATATATTCTATTTCTGCCACTAAAAATTATTCTACAGTTCTTGAGAAAAGAAGCTGCAGCTCTGTGGGGCAATCTTCAGCTGATGTCATGATTTCAGGGAATTATTTTTCCAGTGTTGCTACTCTTAATTTAATCTCCCAAGTTCTTGCTCATGCTAGCACAGATCACAGCTGTGCCTGGACCGAAAGCCTCCGAAGGATTTTCCACAGGGAGGGAAGAGACTAAATAGGCATTGCTCAAAGCCCCATACACTGACCTCCATGACGATGATGAAAGCCAGCTTGGCTGCAATGACATGCCAGTAGTATATGTTGTGCTCGTACTGGTGCTGGTGACCAGGAGGGTAACGGAGATCCCGGTATCTGGAAGCAAACAGGAAAGTCAGGAGCTGGTCTCTGGCATCTCTGCAGTACGGCACTGCGGCCAGAGGATGGAGCACGACATGGCCCTGCTTCATGTGTCCAGAACAGTCAGCTCTATAGCTCAAATAAGCTATATTTGGCTGAAACGTCGTGGGTTTTTTGCCATTTTATTAAGAATTACTGATTAAAATTGTAAGGTGCTTTTTTTGAAAACTATCAGCTAGGAGAAAGCCAAATTTAAAAAAAAAAAGAATTTTCTGAGTAGCACTTATGGGTGAATACTTCCATTCCATTCTGCCATTCAAAATAAGCTGGGTTTTCCTGTGTTTTAATGTTTCTTAAGGGATATTGTTTACTGAATTAGATGGCTTGGATACAAAAACCACTATTTTTGTAATTGGAAAATGACAAATACTTATTTGACACTTGCCTGCATGTTGTTTGTTTCCCGAGCCAAGGGGAAGAAGGCTTGCTTTCATTCTTGAAGTCTGATATATTGAAGACAGAAAGTGTGCTGTTTATGTACCCCTCCATAGTGTGAGTGCTGTGGCTCCCGTAAGGAGGGACAGAAAAGGACCAGTAATAAACCAGACGAGGAATCATGTCAGATGTAAAAGCAATGATCAAAGCCTGCATTTCAGACACAGAAGACAAAAAAGCAGAGCAGCATTAAAGAAATAAGCTTTAATATGCATTCCTTTGCCATATACTTATCATCTCAAAAGTTAGCATAGGAGCTGAAAACAGAAAATATGTTCTTTTCCCATCAGTGGTTGCTCATTCTGTAAATGAGCATGTAGTCTCTCATGGGCACAAAACAATCCCTTTCTGGCATGTGTACTCTGTACAGTTCCTAAATTCTGCTAGCTCAGCTGAATGTCTTAAAACAGCTATACTATAAAACACTTCTTTCACATGCATGCAGAGAAGATCAGCAAATGTGCTTCTTATGAGTACTAATGAGATGCTTGATGAAATTCTGCCTGATGAAACTAATGGAAACAACAGAGGAGTTTTTCAGTAATGGAGAATTAAATGTCACCAGGTTCTCCGATGTCTGAGTAAAGGAATTAAATAAATTACATATATAACTGATCCATCTCTGATCCTAGAAACCTCCCACCCTTTCTGAGGTGCTAGCCAGCCCAAATTCATCTTGGTACTTGTTGCCTCCTACTACAGCGTAGTACATGTGGAAACTACTCTTGATGCCAAGATAATTTTTTTTAGCAGCAGCTGCACAGTGCTGTTTTACATGACGTGACCATTTGTTTTTATCTTGCTCCCAAGAGAGTCCCTGTCCTACTCAGTCTGCTAGTCACAAACTGGGTAGGAAATATGATCTGTGGGTTTGTTGTGGGAAGTCTTTTCTAAACTCATGAGCTTCCCAAAACATCCTATTCTGGAGGACAGGTTAACTATGTTTAATCCAATTTCCTCCCCTGCTACTGCAAGTTCAAAAGGTTTCCCTGTGAGGAAGACTTTCCACTGGCAAGATCTGCAGCTGAGTATTTAGCAAGAGGCTGCCCAGCCAGCTCATGACAACAGGCGTCTCTGGTGCCCGGCACCCGGGAAGGAGTGACCAGCTCACTCCAGCAGCCCCAGAGAAGTGTTTTGTCCCATACCAGGATAAAAACACCCACTTGACAACATGGATGGAAAGAACCAGGGCAGAGACATGGAAGAGAAAGGTGTGAAGTAGGGATCTGATGAGATCAGGTGGAAGGAGTTTTAGGCACAGATGTATAAAAGAGGCAGAAAAAACTACAGGAAAATCATAGGACAGAGTTAGGGGCAAAGTCAAGCAATAACGGGTAACAGAGGAGCACAAAAAGTGGTTCATATCTATTCCCCATCATGCCAGTCTGTAATCAATGAGATCTGTATTTCCTTATTTTGGTGACATAGGACAAAAAAAAATCCATTTTTGTGCAGCATTTCTAGCCAGACAATCCCAGCCTGAACAGGTATTTGTAGCAGTTGCAGAAAAAGGGAAGGGGAGAGAGGAGAAAGGGTGAAAAAAAAAAGTGGATAACTCTTTTACAGTTCCTTGAACAATGCTTTGGTGGCAGTGCTAGCTAAATCAACATCCTGCATCTGCCTCTAGCAGTTGACTTGTGCTCTGTGCTGGCTTGGGCAGTCCTGGCCCCATTCAGCAGACCAGATGAAGATGCTGATCTGACTGGGAATCACCACTGGATCCTTTCCCTGGTCTGATTCATCATGTGTTTATACAGCACTGGTGCCAGCACAATGCAAGAGGCAGGACCAAGGGGGAAGGACAGCAAAGGGAAAGAGCGGGAGCTGAAAAGGGAGCAAGACCAACCCTACCTCAGGTAGCATCAGCCAAATGATGAATAATATCCTAGTGTCTGACCTTTTGAGTTGGCTTACTTTGAAGAACCGGAAGAGCTAAACTGTAGTTAAGATAAAAGTTGCAGAAACATTCTTTCTGAGACTGTGGCCTAAGATCTGTATTTAGTTCTCCAGAATATTGTTACAAGTGAGTTCAGCTGAAAGAAAGTTTGGCTGATAAGAAATAAAAAGAAGGCATCCTAGGTTTAAAACTCATTGAAAATTTTCAAGGATAAGGTGTTTTTCTTGTACTACATTTGGCTTAAATCAAATGTAGTTGGCATGCACTTTTAAAAACTGTTTTTAAGCATTACATGCCAGTGTGAAATGAAGTGAAAATTATGTGTTGTTTATATTTACATGCCGAGTAGGAGTTTTTGACTGACAAGAAGTATATACTACTGTGTCTTGCAGCTGCAGGGAGACGACCTCACAGCTAAATTACTCGGTTTTTAACTCTGAAGTAGAGTTAAAAGTAGAGTATTTGTAGTCTGAATTACAAGCATAGAAAATTTTTGTTAAATAAACTTTGCTTCTGTTCATTAGCTCATCTAGTCAGACCATAAATTAATTAATATCAACTTAACAGTAAGGCAAAAAAATTTTTTCTCCCTTTGGACCAAATGAGTTTGATGCTGCTTCTTTGTATCAGAAAGATGCTGGAATATGGTATTTACAGAGCTTAATATTTGATCTTACTGAATCTTTTTTGCAAGGCCCCAGGTCTCTCATCATCCTAAATCTGAGCCTTGTCTCACTCTCCTCCCTCTCTCAGAATGATCTCCAGATGTGCTCCAGAGAGCTTCAAGGACAGAAATACGAGAACTAATCCTACGGCATCCTCTCAAAGGAAAAACTTTTTTCCTCTTGAATTATGGGCTGCATTTCAGACTCTTGCACTGGAGAACTACAAACAAACAGCACATTCTTTGCTTCCCAAGCCTTACTGCACACAGTTTTCCATTTATACCATAACTAATTAAAATCAGTCTTCAAATCAACAACAGATGCAATAGCAAGTCCAGTGCCTCACGGCAACTCTCAAAACTGGTAGCTTTGTGCAAAAGTTGATTGCAAGCACTAGCAGCTGCTACAAAGGTAACATGCATGAAGGAGAAGATGCACCAAGGGGAAGATGATACACTACCCAAGTATAATTAGCTGTAACAAGTCACGGAGAAGAGAAGAAACATTTTCTGGGTACTAAGGTAAAATCAAGGCAGGGTTGTTAAAGACTGGTGACTTGGATCGGTTCCTGGATGTCAAACAAGGAAAGAAATACACTTAAAGGAGGAAAACAGCTTCTAGCATTTGCTCAAGCACATGGCTTCATGGCCCACACTTCGTTAGCAATAAATACCAATCTCTTTGAGGTCCTCACAACACGTGGGCTGTTGGAACGTGGCAGTCTCTGGAGCTGAGCCCTTCGCACGCCACAGCCCCCAGAGTGAGCGGCCGATGCCCTGCTGGCACACTGACATCACCTGCCAAAAGCAGGGCACCAACACATTCCTGACAGGAGCCTACACATGGCCAAGTCAACGTGAGGTCACCAAAGCCACTGTAACTCTGCCCTGAATACCATGAGAACTGTGATAATGCACAATATTTTAAAGTAATCTTAAGATACATATTCAATTTCTAGTTTCATATTGGTATTACAAGATCCAGCTGAATTGACTAGGAAATACAGTTATCCAACAGCATAAACATATTTGGATCTCTCTGAAAACAGAAGAAAACAGTAACCTTGTTGAAAAAAGCTATTATTCCCCATGGATAGTCTGAGGTGTTATTGTGCCTGCAGAAGAAACCAGTGGTCATTATTCCTTTAAAGAAGGCCAGCAGCGAGAATTTTCTGTAAGTTAATACATACTAGCTCCTGTTTAATAATCCACAAATAATCCACAGTGATAAATAACAATGGCTTACTTTTCTTCCCACAATGCAGCCTACAAATTAAATAATGGTGAAGTGATACAAAAAAGTGAAATGTCTGAATTTCATTGTTAGAAGTATATTAATCAGAATTTTTTTCTTAAATATTTTCAAGAAACTCTCTTAAAATTCAGTTTGTTGTGTACTTAAAAAAATTAAGAACAACTGAAGAACAGATTAGAGTCCAAATTGTCAGAAAATTCATTCTGATACGAAATTTTGAACACACATGGTATTTTTAAGCACGCAAGAAAGAAGCTGAATTTCTGTTTTAAGAATGTGCGCCTTAAGGATCATTTCAGTTGCACTGCCACACACAGCATTCCCACCTTTGATGCAGCACCTGCAGAGAAGGCACTTTCTCTTTAGCAGCTGCTGTGCCGTACTTACATTGGTGACCACGGCCAGGATGGCGATGCCCTGCAGGATGGGCTGCCAGGCTCCGATGTCCTGTGCCTTCTGCGGCACCATGCGCCTGAACTGCGTGGTCAGCTTCCACGCATCCAGCCGGATTTCCAGCATGTTGTTCATGAGAGCCAGCAGGGGAGCCAGGGGGAACGACGCCACAAACAGGGTCACAAAGCCAAACTGAATAACTGTGAAAGGGAGAGGTTACATGCATTGGTGAGGCTTTCATTTCCTGGAGATAAGCAAGTGCAGGCATGAATGGTTTTATACTCCAAATTCAGATGGAAGAAACAGGAAAGCGTAGCTGGGTTCCTCGTGACTCTTTTGGATGAGAAAATAGTAGCACAACAGTACTGGAGAAACTTGCTAGGTGAAGGCAACAGGAAAATATTACAAATCACAACACAGCATGAGGAACTATTCTGGGTATTCAAATATCCATTTCTTTCTGACATCTTTATCATGAAGACCTGGAAATCTCATGACTATCTGTCTCTGTACTGAACTGGAAGGCCCAAACCAACAATCATCATACTGGTGTCTGGGTACTGCCTTAAGCACACTGGCAATGTTGTCACAGAGTGGCAACAAACCAGCCACGGCCTGCCAGCTCCCAGGTTACCAGCAACGAGCCCTGGTGGCCGCAGAGCTCCAGCAGAGCAGTGTGACACAGGGCTCTGCTGTGCAGCACCAGAACATGACAGGGCTCTGCCCTCTGAATGCATTTCTCAAAGGATGAGGCAAGGAAGCAGCAGCACTCCTCCTTGAACAATCACATGCTGCTTCCTAGTTATAAAATGGATTAAGGCTTAGCTGCTTAATAAAAGCTTGTAATACCGCCTGTAATGGCTCAATCAAAACTTGTCTCAGAAAACATTAATGTCTCCTCTGCCCACCATATTCCACATTGCTTGTGTGAAGATTTTCTTTAGAACATGTTTGTATCCAGCAGTGGTAGTGAAGCCAGACTAAACTGTTCCTTACCCATTTCAAGATACTCATAAAATAGTCCAAGTTTTCCAATGGGTTGGAGGTGGTAGTCATGCTCCCAACGGGGAACAACTTTTTCTGATCCAGCAGCTGCAGAATATCTTCCAATTAGATTCTTCACCAAACTATCAGACAGGGAGAAAAGGAACACTAACATTGGTAAAAGAACCTAAGAAGTCCAGTAAATGCAAAAAAAATTTGGCATTTCTGGTTTTACATTTCTGCTGCAGATTTAAACAATGGATTTATTTATTTATGAATTATTCAAAACTTTCTTTCTAAGAAAGGCAACTTTTGTTGCCTTACCCTTCAAGTGGGTTTTTACAAGCCATAAATAAGAGTGTAAATATACCAGAATCACAGTCATTTATATCTACTAAATGAGTTTAAATAGTAACTTATACATGACTTTTAAAATCTTGATGTATAACAACAAATCATTCCAATAAATATTAAGCAAGTCTTCAGTTTAATATTGTCATAGCTTCTACTACCTCAGTTTTGAATATGCAACCTGAAACACATCAAGTTTGACGTGCAGAGGAAGGAAGAATTTGTGATTAGAATTAAAATCACTTAAAACAACAGAGACAGCAGCCCAGATTACTCGACCAAAAAAGACTCTGAAGACAAGCCTTATTCTTTCAGAACACAATATGCACTTACCAAACTCAGTGACCAAATGCCTGAAGGCATCAAGCAAAACAGTGTTTTTCAACTATGAAAGATCAGATTACTTAATATTTTGAACTTACGGAACAAGCACTTCCTGAATGTTGTTCCAGATAGCTTTCCCTCCCACTATGATGGCAAGCTGCGTTGTGAGCTCCAGGAGACATCCACCTGGATCACACTGAAGGTTGCGAGAGACAGGAAAATTTTTTTGAGGTTGGATAACTTTTCAAGCATGCATGAAACATTTAAAATTATGCATCCCTGATTTATTAAAATAACATTACTGAAAGCATTCAAAGAAGACTGTCTAGGCAAACTTTTCCAGTAAGATATGCAAAAGCCAAATCCAGGACACATATGGTAGGTTGACCAGTGGAAGAGTATAATACCAGGTGAAGTCATGCAGCTCCGTGCCATCACCAGGTCAGGGTCACCCTGCCAAACAGGAATGCTTCCATTGATATTCTCTGTTTTCTGTGTGCCCAGTCACAGATTGTAGGACCATGGTAAAATACAGTTTTCTGGGTATGTGCAATACACTTCTAAGCCCAACTGGTCTTGTGCCATACTCTTTCATGCTAGGGGTTTGTAAGGAGGTAATTACCTTGAGAGGCAGTCACTTTTAAACCCCAAGGTTAAATATGTACAACTATGTTTTACTTTATACACTCCAAACTGCAGCACAATATCTGGACTAATTATACATTCTACATTCTCACCTCTTCATTGCGATACTTTCCCAGCCAATAAACTGGGCTTCCAGGATGACCCACAAATTTACCCTTAAAGAAGGCTATGTAGAAGCATGAAGAATAGTAGTTGACAAACTGGAACAAGAACATCTTTGTGGTCAGACTGTTTTCATAATCAGTCTGTGTCCTGGGAAGTTCTGCAATGAAAAAATGTAAATAAATTTTAAAAACACCAACCCAATCTACAAGTAACCTACAAGCTGTTCCAGAGCCTCAGCTGCAAAGTATCTGTAAGCCTCATGTTCCTTTATATGACTGAGAGCATTATCATTTAGATTGTACCTAATCCCCATGTATACTGTAACCATTATACAATTCTAAAACTGTATGGGCTGTAAAAAGAAAAGAACTTGTTCCCTGACAATAAAGAAAGAGAAGAAGCAAAGATTCTAATAACTCAGGGGAAGAAAAAGCACCCAAATCCAACAGACTCGACAAAGATGCAAATGTAACACTTTGAACTGATGAAACAGTATTAAGTGAAAACACCAAACTACTACATGCATCTAAAGTAAAATAGCTACTTTGATGTTGATGGCCTGGATATAGAGAATAATATTATTTGTTACTGTTTATCTGTTTAAGAACATCAGAGTGGTATGTAGCTTTGGAATGGTGATCTTAGTTCACTTATTTACAAGAAATTTTCCCCATAAACAAAGGCTAACATAATTGAATGTGTTATGCCTTACTGATTTGATTTCATAAAGCTTGGTTGTTGTAGTAATTTTCTTTGTTTTGTATGTTTCACAAGCACAAAACTGTAAACAATCCATCTTTCATGCTGCCTATGTAAGGCCTTTTCAGGCAAAGAGCTGAATATCATATTTCTCTGATATTGAGAAAATCTATATTAGAAAATTTCTAGGTGGTATCGTGTGATTTTGTGGGAAAATTCTGGAAGATGTTGAACGGTGTTCACCTACTGCAATACCTACTATACATATAAATGCTATTTTTCCTAGCTGTTTTACCCCACGTTTCCACCTGAGGTAGAGCAGCAGCATACCAAAGTCGGTGATCAGGATTGCCACTTTCTCGTAGACGGTGTTGAGAATCATGATGACAACGAAGCTGATGAGGGAGGCGGTCACTGACGTGGCCGTCTGCGGGGTCAGGTACTTGCGGAGCGCCTCCGTCCCATTGACGTGCTGCGACAGCTTTGAGGAGAACGCCAGGAAAACTGAGAGCCTGTAGACAATGATTCCAACAACTGAAGCAATAATCAAAAGGATCTGCCAAGGGAATGCAAGAAAATATGTTCATGTTCAACCACTGGTGTTAGGAAAAAGTGAGTTCAAAACGCTTTTTATGATAGGCAAAAGGAAAGTAATTTTGTGCCTGTCATTCCATTGCAAGAGGATGATCAAATAAGATACAAAGCAATAAATAGAGAATCCATGAAAGAAGCATTTTTTTCATGTAACACAGTAAATCTGCAGGAAAGAAAAGAGATGGTCTGTTTTATGACTATGAACAAGGGTTTTTACTGATGTAAGCCAATATAACAAGAAGTGTAATCAAATCCTGCACCTCGAGGCATGTGATGGGAGAAAACTCTTCATATTGGACAATTGGCAGGATGGCAAATGTACTAGTGAGTCTACATTGATTATGGAGGGGGCTGCACCTTCTCTTCCACATGATACTATTACTGACTACAGACCCCCTCAAAGGAAAAGAAAAAATTTAAGCCAAGTCATGTAGTCTGCAGGAATTGCAGTAATGATCCAGGCACCGCATCTTGCTTGCCATCTCCTCTTTCTGTGTCTCTTCCTGCTTTTATTTTTTGCTAGTTCTCTAGCTGTTGTTCAGTTTAAGGTCCACAGGCTGTATATCTTTTTTTCACTATCTCAGCAAATTGCCATGAACTACCTTCCCTGACCCAGCACACAGTAACTGCGCAGTAACACAAGTGACAAACCCAGAACAAATCTCTTCCCTGCAACACAGAGTCTGCCCTATTTAAATCCAACTGCAAATGGTTATTTCTTCCTTTTTGTTTTAAATGTGTCAATGCTGAGGCTCTCCTGGGCTGCCAGACACCACTCTATCTCCTCTCTGCATCCTTTCACTGAGAATGAGGTCTTTTCCAGCTGCTATATGTGCTACAGATGAGGAGCATGCTAAAACACAGAGCTTTTCAAGGCAATCTCTCTAGGCCCGCTCATTGTGTTATATATTGTGTCATGGTTGACTGGACTGCTTTCAAGGTTTAGTTTTAATTAAAGTAGCAGCTCTGGAAGATTAAAGAGCTCCCAGCTTTGCTCTGTTAAGTGAAACACAAAACCTGAAAGAGGTCATGGACTGTGAGACACAATATGGAAGAACACAGCTGGAACAAATCAGACAGAAACCAGCAAGGAGGAGAGCATATAAACCAAAGTCTTCCCCTTACTGCCCCCCTAAAAGCAAAGGCATTTGTCTTAAAATAATGAAGGAAAAATCAATGGACCACCTTCACAAGCATAACTCACAAGCTACAGCTGCAGGATATTTTGATACTGTATGCTAATGACTACTGGGTGACCACAGCTACCTTCTCCATGTCGGCACGTACCTTATGGGCTTGATTTATGCATGAGATGGAAATCCAGCTGAACCTGCTCCATTCTCATTTTTTGTTCAGTTCAGGAGGACAGTTACTAGAAAAGTGAATTTATGAGGGGAAAGAATAAGAGAAGAACTTTACCCAGAAGAAGATGGCACTTGTACAGAAAGTCATCCGCACACACTTCCCACATGCAGTGTATGGCACATGTTCTTCTTGCTGTAAAAGATCAGGAAACAGATCAAGGAAGCACACAATCCTCTTTCATTTTTTTCGTGTGTTCCAATTGAACTCTTTATTATACTGAGGGAAGAAAAAAAGGAAAAAAGTACCTTCTTTTGGTTTCCTGGAAACTCAACATATATTCACAATTTCAGAAGTCTTGCCTGATTACAGGTGTCTTTTGCTGCCCCTTCTAAGACAAAAATGACTTCCATAGAGGTAGAGGGTCCTCAGATCTTATTGACTTCAGCCATTACAGAGTACATACTCCTTTTGAATGGACCCATCCTTCTTGGCTGATCATGGCATCCAAAGTCATTATCTTTCAAACTTCAATGGCTAAATTTAGCAGGCACTAAAAATTTTGGTCCTTGATCTCTGTATGTCTCAATGCATTCCATATGAACAATGGGATGGCTGCCCCATGGAAAATGACTGCCTCAATGTGGTACTGTGAAAATTCACTGAGTCTTTAAAGAATCTCTGAGGATCAAAATAAAATATTTTAGCATATTCTTCACTCTTTGAACTGTCTGGAAGGAACTTTCTAGCTATGACTTTATATATTCAAGGTGGCATAGGTTTACAAGCTTTTTGATAGCACAAGATATAAAAAGAAGATCTGTATAGGATAGTTTCAACTATGGCAGTTAATTTTGAAACTTTTCAAGTGCCTCTAATAAACATCACTATAATGTGGATAGAATGTGAAAGCAGTGCAAATGATTAGACAAAAGACAGAGTAATCTATTGACAGAGAATAATAAAAAGTGAAACTGAACTTGAGTAAGCTGCCAAAGCTAAAGCTACTGAAATGTATAATAAATAAAAATCTAAACTAAGATCCTCATAAATATGAATCCTCTGTCATTGAAATGAGGCTTATCCTTGTCTCTGCAAATTTGTTGTTATTAATCATAATTTCATCCATATGCACTTAGCAACAATAGCTATTTATACATGTTTCAAACAGAAACATCTTCGGTTAAAAAACATTCCTGGCATAATATACAATAATGCATTATTTCCCTTTATTCACCTTTTTTTTCCTGATGCATTTCTAGGTAAAGATAGCAAATACTTTGTGATCTTGGCCTCTGGCAGCAACAATTAATAATTTCTTGGAGGATTTAATAAAGTAGACTTCGTCTTCTAAGCTGGGGATAATGCCTACTTCTGTTTACTTAAGACAGAGGAACCTCAGCAGGGCAATGTCCTCAAACAGGCAACTACTTTAAAGTGCTTTCACTTAGATTTCAATTCCCTCTCCCTGCAGCTGTACTTTATCAAGTCACTCTTTTCAGACCAGCTTACCAATTTGAGGCACTGCTGATTCATAAAGCTCCAGTCCTGAGTCACCATTTTCATGGTATCTGCTCACAGCATGCCTACACCAGTTGTCAAAATATTCCTTACCTGGGTGATTTCATTCATCACTACGTGAGTGCAGCGAGCTTCGTATTCTGGGCGGACTTGCTCCTCTTGCTCTAAGTACTCAACTGTGTCCCATTCATACTCCAGCTCAGCCTGCCGTCGCTTCCAGAACTCCAAAAAAAACGTAACTACGCAAAGGATAGACAAAGTGAGCAATACCATGTGAGTACTGGATACTGTTTGCCCCCTCTGGGCTATAACACATGGCTCAGTATTCCACACAGATTTTCACAGACATGGAATAAAACCTTTATTGGCTAATGCAATGGGTGGAAACAACTGGATCTACTCCTATAGGCAATTATGAAGATGGATGTATATGTACTTTAATATGAGAAACCTGAGGTAAATGGTGGTGTAAGCACATGCTAAAGAATGTCTATACTTTATCTATGTATTTTCTTTCTGCCTGATGCTAAAATATGAGCACGTTGGATTTTATATTACAGACTGCTTTGAAAAAGTTTAACATGGGATACTTAAGAAACTAAATTGTTTGGATATGTGAAGACAAAATGCTGGAAAGTGCACACTTCTAGAAAAATTAAACTCTGTATCTGAAAAATTGTTACAGGGAAGAGCTCATGCTCATTCAAACTGCAATTTTTGTGTAGAGAAGTTATCAATTTGCAGGCTACAAAACCAATGTTTGTTCAGGTAAAACTGCTTAAATACAGCTGTCTTTCCTGCTCTGCTAGCACAAACCTGAAGAGACTGCAGCTCTTTCATATGGCATGGAGCTTAGAAACTCCCTGGGCTGGGCCAGCTGTTTCCCTGCACTGTGCTCCTGCAGCTGGAAGTGCTGAGGATCAGGTACACAGATGCCTAAGTGGCAATGGTTAAACATGAATCCAGCCAAACTTATGACCTTGTCCCAAGACATTACACAGGCAGATCTGGCAGCAGAGGCAATGACAAAGCCAGGTGGGAAGGCTGGGAGGAGCTCAGGATGCTGGTGCTCCCTGGCACACACCTGGATGCTTCATTCTTGAAGAGGGTGCAGTCTCAGATTAAATGAGTGGTGTGGCTCTGCAGCACTGTTTCCAGGACGAACCCAATCACTGCACTTTCATTGCTCTCATTGTCTGGGAGTAATTAACCCTACAATTTGGGTTTTTTTTCCTAGTTTGGCTCTTCATTCTGAATGATGAAACCTCAGCAGCATGCAGTTACAAGTCCGAACATTAAAGGTTATGTCTAAAATCAGGTGCGGTTGAAAAATCCCAAACTGAAACATTTAAAAGCCAGGAAACTCCATGGGCTGGGCTGTGAGATGATCTTGGCATCTGCAAATGCAAAACTCCAGAAAACCCTGCTCCCCTGATTCCTCAGGGGCCGCTTTCACAAGGACTTCCCCACCCCTTCATGCTTGGAAGCAGCAAGGACACTGCAAGCAGAGGACCAGATTCTCATCTGCTTTCTCTTGCAGAGCAAGGACATTAGTCTTCCATAAAACTTTAATTGCTGCCCAGCCCAAATCACAGGAATCTACAGGCTACACTGATTTGTTCCAGCTGCAAATTCAGCTGCTGCTGGAGAGCCCAGAAGTGCAGGGACTCCTTCTGTGATGATAGCCTCACATGCTAACTGTGACAGAAGGGCACATAACACAGGGACAGCTCTCCCCTATTAGCTGTGTTGTGTCTTTCAGAGCAGGAAAGGAGCTCCTGCTGGATTTGCCATTTTCCTTTTATTTTGAAGCAAGACTGTTTCAACAGTGGAAACACATGATATTTCAGAATCAGGAGATCAGAGCAGTCATTTCATGTCATTTTGAATGGTGTCCCCTTTTGTGTGTTCCCCAACACTGCCCTTCAGGCTGGCCCAGGTATTTTGCCTCTGAAGCTGTGCCACCAAGGTCTGACAAGAAGTGCCTCCATTAGAGAACATTTCTGGGCTTAACTGACCTTCCTCAGGGAGGGGACCCAGTAATGGCAGCAAGTGAAGCAGAAGCTGCTTCTTGCTCATGACCTCTGCCAATCTAGTCTCACCAGCAAAGGGAGAATTGGCAGAGCATCAATGTATAAAAAGGGCTAACTCCTGAGGCCAAATTCCCTGGTGTTTTATAGTGCTTTAGGATTTTTGAAGGGAATACACACAAGAAAATATGCTCTTATTAGAAATACATTGATGCTAATGATGCAATAATATATCTAAGATTCTAGTATTAATTTTAATTGTTTTGGACAAGGAGGTCTAAAAAAGTAATAGAGCAAGATGAAAATTACAGCTGGAATTACACCAGGACCATGGGTCATTTGGATGCAGTACAATTTTGGCTGAATTTCTGTAATATAATTCACCTCTTTATATAGTGGACTTAACAACAAGAATACTAATAGACCTTGCAGCCATCTCTATAACCATGAAGCTTAACTTTGTAATTATTGCTCCTGGAACCATTCTTCAAAACAGGAAGCACAATTTTAATTAAAAACCAAATTGCCAATAAATTAACTCTTGACGTGATGGGAGAAGATTACATTAGTATCAAACTTCTAATAACTTTTAATGTAGTGAATGCCCTGCTGGTATTTTGACTTCAGCATATGTTTAGGAAAAAACTTTCTTCTGAAGTTATACATTTCATCTTACATTTCTTTAAAGGAAGAGTTATTTTGAAGCACTTTAGGTCATCATAGGGAAATAAAAATACAATATGTTTTACAAAGAAAGAAAATTTTTCATTCTTGTCAGCCTATATAGTAATTCAAAATATTACATGAGATACATTCTCTATAGCACCTGGTATGCAGACCTAACATGGAACTTAACTTCCACAATTACTGGATAAGACATTGCAATAAAAGCCAATTAACAAAGCTGCTAATATGAATAAAATAATTTTTTTCTAGGGAAATAAACCTTGCCTAATCCCTTGAATATAGCACCAAGTGTTTTCACCTGTGGGAAACATCTTGATTTCGTATATATTTTCTCTGCTAAAAGATAAATTTAGTGCTTATGACCTACTACACTTTTTACAATCAGCTTCTAAACTAAAGACAGAAGGAAAAAATTCCTGGGAAATATAACAAATGACTATTTTTCAATTGCATTGTGCAGTTACAGAGCTGTTAATAGCACAAGCATCTCCATAAGTCTTTGGGAAAAAACCCAGCTCCCCTGACAGATATACTTAAGCATGTGGCTGGCTCCTGCTGGATGAACATGTAGCAGTATTAACCACCTTTCTCAGATTTTTCTTCAAGTCATCAAAACAGAACAGATACTGACGACTAATTAAGACTACAATTTTTTGTTTGTTTGTGATGAGTTCCTGTGAATGTGCTTGTTTTCTATGGAACTACTTTCCAGTGAATTCCTAGGTGCTAGCAAATGAAGTCAGTGCAAATTTATCCTTGGCTGATGCTGGAGGCTTGGCCAAAATTAGATAACAAACCACAGTTGTTGAAACTGACTTACCCCATATTCCCATAAATACTGCAAACACCAGTGTTCCATAGCTATCAAATATACAGAGTTTCTGGAAAAGTGGAAAAGAAAAAAAAAGTCTTAAAATATAACTGACCATCTTTTATTCTTCTACAGCAACCCAGAACAGACCTCAGAAGCTGCTTACTGAAAATGTTAATTTTCAGTTTTTGTGTAGTTTCATAAACAACCCTTGTGGATAGTGTTTCCTCAATTTCTGTCCATGCACACCACTCTCCAGTAAGTAAAGGAAATTAAATGCAAAGTTCAGAATTAAAAATAAAAGCCATATATGCATTATGAGTGATAGTAAAATGGAGTGCTATCAAACTTCCTTCCATCTGGTGCTTACTAAGAGGAAAAACAGTGCTTCTGGTCTGGGAACTCAAGATAGAATTATGGATTTTTAGTACAGCCACTAAGGCCATGGGCACATCTGGTTCTCATAAGCAGGATAACAAATAAGTTAGTTAGTAAAACCACACTGATGAAATACCTTTGTGGTCACTATCTCCCTTTTTTTCCCATTATAGTCTTCCCTGCAATCTTATTTCTTTTACAATGTAAGTGTGCTGATGCAGCACATTAAAGTTGGGCAAAATATTTTTGATGAATAGCTGAAAAATTGCAGTTTTGGGACTGAATCTACAGAGAGGAATGATGAAAGGCTAACATTAGCTTAGTGAGACAAGGTAATGGGGAAAGAAAGTGAGGTTCCTTTTGACAGGAATAAAGAGCAGGCAACAGGACATGGCTGTGTGACAGCTTCTGTCATAGCCAACACCAGCCTCCCCTTGTACCCATCTTCTCCTTGGCAACACGGATCAAATTCAAGGCAGGGATCCAGATAACTTCTTCATGCAGGGAGGAGGCAGAAATTAGAAATGTCAAAACAAGCTTTAAATGTTTCCTTAGAAAAATTGATTCAGAGTTACTGGATCAAGGCTTCAACTGAATCTTTCCTTCCCTCTAAAAAAAGTACCCTCAAATGAAACCAATTTTCAATTGAAATAATTTTATTCTCCTATCAAATATTGGTAGCAATGTGAAATAAAAAAGACTAAATTTTTCATCTTAGATCAAGTTGGAGCAATTAATGTTGTTGTTACTTTTTGAAATTGAGTCACTGTATCAAAAGGAACAACTATTTGCACATCTTTAGCAGTTCTGCAGGATGCTGATGGAGGACCAATGTTGTTTTATATGTAGTTTTAGGGAAAGTGCAACTAAAGATCAAAAGCATGTCTAGAAGCTGTAAATGGAGTTACCTTGGATGATTCACAAGTGATGGTGAGGTTCCAGTAGGTACATGCTCTATCACACTGAGGGCACATTATGATATTACCTCCTATGTTGGGGTCACATACTTCTTGGCTAAAAACAAAACTAGTCAGTCACTCACCAACACTAAATAATTCTTTAGTCCTTTTTCACACATGAAGACAGTGCAATAATCTCAGGGAATTAGGGAATAATTTACCAGTGATCTCCACTGAAGAATTCCACCCCTTGCCCTGGAAACATATGCCCATTTTCATTCATAGTCCTCGTCTCAAAAATGGATGACACATGAGGAAAATAATTTCCATCCCTTGTACGTGGTGATAATTCTCAAAACTGCCCACACTAAAAATAAAACTCTTAAATAAAGCTCTTTAAAGATCCAGCTCTCTTCAGTAGGA
Source organism: Zonotrichia leucophrys gambelii (assembly GCF_028769735.1). Classification (NCBI taxonomy): domain Eukaryota; kingdom Metazoa; phylum Chordata; class Aves; order Passeriformes; family Passerellidae; genus Zonotrichia; species Zonotrichia leucophrys. Next base: position 18,871,935 of record NC_088170.1, on the reverse strand, counting down.
GGCCCACAGCTGCATGCTCATGCTTGCTATTGCAGCAACTCTATAGGGAGAAGGAAGGGCAGCACTGCCCAGCAGAACAAGGAATAGCTGCAGAGCCCCAGAGGCTTCCTAGTCCCTGTGGTCTCCTAAACAGGATCAGACTGGCAATTGTGCAGAGGGGAGCTGCTGCAAGGATGGGTTTACAGATGTATCTCCTGAGAGATGGCAAAAGAGCTGCCATCTCACACATGCTAACCCAGCGTGGTGGAGGCCAAAGGTAATGTAATTACTTCCTACCTTACATCAGGGGGGTGAACACCTGGGAGGCAGCTGAGCTGCTTAAATGAATTATAATTCTGGCAAAAACCTAAATGGGTATAAATTGGGCACAGGAGTGGAGCTGTGGAATAGCCCTTCAGCATGGAATGTGAGCACCCTTCCAGGAGGGATATACAACTGGACGGTCTGTAGGTCCTTTGACACAATGCCATCATTTTTTTTTTCCCCAGGTCATTTGGCCATGATTGAATTTTTTTGTGTTCTGATGAGAGCATCTGTGTCATGGCTATGCCCTGCCTTCCAAGGTATCCTAAGCAGCTGAAAGCCCCTGTGCTGTTGCTCTTCCTATATTTTTCCAAATTAGAGGAAAGAAACTTTTAACATCTTTGGGTATCCAGTGTAAGGATTACCACAGTGAAAATTATTATGCCAATTCGTATTGACTTCTGATTGTCACTCTTTTCTTTGTGTTGCTACACCAGGTATGGTGAACCTCATGCAAAACAGAAATAAAATTATGAAATAGCAAACTCCCAGATGTCTATCACTGTAATGGTCCATGGATATCCATTATTTATCTAATATTTTATGTCTTTGCTTCAAATCCACCATGGCAGTTGTTCTTTGCTTCCTTTATTAAGCAATGTCTTGCAAGCCCTGTACTGTCCCCCTGTGTACAGGACTGACCAAAATTGTATGTGGTATTAAACCAGGTACCTCCATGTGCAGTTGTCCCTTGTCAGGTATCCATAGAGAAAACAGCCAACTCCTACAACTGCAGCCACAGTCAGCATATTTGTGTAAAAGCCCAGCCAAGCAAAGTAGATGCCAATTTTCTCTCCATAGTATTTCCTGTGGAGGAGAAAAGTGTTGTGTTTTTTTTTTTTTTCCTGAAATGCAAGTAAATTTGCATTTCTGTTTCAAATGGCTCTTCAATTCACACATTTTATGCCAACCCATATTGTCATAGTCCTCTGGTTTCAAGTTTGGGGTGGAATAGTATTGCATGCTTTTGTAAAAGGATAGAAATGGTGGGGGGGGGAGGAAAAAGAGAAAAGATCATGGCTTGCAAAGAAAAATTTTAAGTGGTTGCCTTTTCATAAATCAGCTCATCATGAAACCAATCTCAAATTATGCTCCTGTGCATGAGCTGATCTGGGTGTACGTATCTTCCCTCAGAACTGACCTGTGTCTCTAACCTCCCCAAAACCAGACCTATGATGTAGATTTCTCTTTCTCCCTGCATTAGTCCAGTGCCAGTTACACCAACCTGATGAAATCCAGGGGCTGCAGTTTGAAAATGTTTTTAGGATGAGCCCATTCTCTGTAGAGGAGATATCGTTCACTTGGGCAGCTGAGATCAGTTGACAGGTGCCTAAAACTTGACTGCAAAACACAACGAGCATGAGAAGACAGCACTAAAATCTAACCAGAGCTGCTCCTCTGTCATTTCTACAGACGACTTCTATGCCACAAAGCTAGAGTCTGGAGTAGTTTTTAGACAGTCTTTCTGCAAGCTAGGAAAAGGAGCAGCAGCTCTGAGACCACACCAGGATTCAGGATAGAAGATTGTCAGAAAGGCACTGAATGCTAAAGTAAATGCTGTACATATGTGAGCTGAAAATAACAGGGACTCATCATGAACTTAATCTAAGCACATGTCAGCATCTTGGCACTTAGGAATAGAAAATAAAAAAGGATCCATTCTAATTAGAGGACAGGACTGAACTAAAATGGATTTTAAGTAGCTTTAACATGCTACACATGCTTTCCTTCAATACTGTACTAGAGTACAGGCTGGAAAGACTGAAGGAAAAATCCAGGGCCTCTAGTATCTGTTTTAAATTTAAAAGAGAGTTCATATGGAGATTATCTTTGTATTTCTTAGTAGGCTATTAAAAAAGCTATTCCAATAAAACCTGTTTTGTTTGAGATATTTTCAATTCTATATCTGTGATGCAACAACGTGAGTAATGTTTGTAGAAATTTATCTGCTACTTTTCATTTTCAGCATAGCTGTTATGTATAATTTCAACTGTATAAAAAGACAGCCATTAATTACTAGTCATACTGAGTTTAAATTTCCCGTGCTATGACAGAAATATCCTGCAAGGCAGGTTTTAAATCTTTAAAAGGAAACCTTAAAAATGGCTAGTCACAAATCTATTCTGTAAATCTTTGATTACTTACAAGGAACATGGTTTGTCTTGATTCTGCCTTAAAAAATTTCTGTGAAAACCTTGGAGGACTCCTAAATATTTTAAGCCAAGTCCATGCGGCTGAAGCAGTTATCTTTCCTGACCTCCCATGTTCTCAATGTCTCCTCGACAGAACACACCTTGGACACAGAATGGTGGCTCTGAGGGGGACAAGCTGGGATGTTGCAGTTATGCAATGGATAGAATACAGAAAATCAGCCCTCAGTCTTTGCTCACTTTGCATTCACAGCCTCACATGGAGTTGTTTCTTTGTCAAATATTCTGAAATCTGATTTTTTTCTTCTTGATTTTTTTTAGTGCTATTGCTAGCCTCAGTATGCAAAACAATTTTCAGAATAACTTTCTTATTCAAATTATATAATTTAAAAAGCTTCAGAAGTGTAGCTGCAAAAGCTGGATTTTTTTATTATTGCAAGGTGAAATTGAAAGCATTGAAGCTTTTATCTGCAAGATTCTGACAACACCTGTGAGGCACTGAACTGGCTGGGCAGTGTCCTCCTATAGAAACCTGAGTCTCATGCATGTCTGCTGCAATGTTTGGGAACCAAGGGACTGCTTCTCACTGTGCAAGACTTTCACACATCCTAAAATGAGATTTGTAGTCTACATCTTTATTAACAATGTTGACAGGAATTCTAATATTGGAAAATTGTATACTAATGAAACATTGATTTAGGACTGATAATGCAGTGTGTCATGGGAGCTATCTCTCAGTCCAGGTACTTTACTGAAATACATCTCCCAGAAAATACAAGTCTAAGAACTCTCAAGTGAAATATATTGTTTTTCATTTATAGAAACACATTTTTAACCAAAAGTGCTTTGGAAGAAAATGTCTTTAGCAAAACCACATCCTGTTCTTCTATGTAGATATAATACCAGTCCAGGAATAAGGCAATGAATAGTCCTTCTATTCTTTGATATACCTAGAGGATATATATATCTAGATATAGTTCAGACCTATAGATATAGTTTAGACCTCTATTTCAAAGTGTATTTTAATTACAAGCACCAGACTTACATCATGAAGGGGAAATGCTGCTTTGTAGATTCCAGTGTCCAGTAATTTGTTAATGCCAAACTTTTTCACATTATTTTTTGTTGCATATTCCACACGGGACAGGATAAAATGAACCTGAAATTAAAAAAAAAATTTTGTGTCCTTGCAACCTGAAAGAAATCATATACAGCTATACCTGTATCAGCATACAATCAAGTTAAGAAAGAGTAAGCAGTGTAGACAAAATTAATTGCACAGGGTGTACAAACCATTCAAATCCCCCATTTAAATTCAGGTGGAAGAGAAATAGGATAAATGTAACTAAAGTTTTCCTTCTGGATTAACCGGGTTATTTAATAAATCACACAGGACTGCTGCATCCCAAACATTTTTAATTTTTTAGGATGTTCTACTGAAGGTAATTACACTGATTTGATAAAAGGAATAGTTTCTTTTTGTGGGTAAATGCTAGAAATACTCTATGGACTTACAATTCGGCTTCTGGTTGCAGGATTGAAAAATGTGTCTTTGTCTTGGATGTAGAAGTTGGACAAATGTTCCTTTTGAAAAGGGGCAGTGAAAAACTCTTGCTCAGGTTTGATGATATTTTCGTCCACCCTGAAGAGTCTACTGAACCAGTTGAAAGCTGACTTTCGTGTTTTCAGGTCATTGTGTTGCAGGGGCAATTTGATGTGCATAACCTCGGCATACGTGCACAGCACTTCCCAAGGTGCATGCACCTTCACAAAAATAAGTTTCTCATCCAAAACCTGAGATAAAAAAAATATATTGAAAATAAATATGTAAGCAAAGAACTTATCGTTTTAACAATTCTTGAACTATCTAGAATTTTCTTTCTCTTTGCAGCTCATAGACGACCTACTCAAAGTTGCATTCATTTTCCATCCCAGCAAATATATCACTGGCTTCTGTAAAAGTGCTTTTGTAGATTGTAGATTGACAGGGCAGGCATGGCAGGCAGGCAACTCCCCAACAGCTCAGTTACAGCCCAGTGTGATGGGAGCAGGCTAGGCACTCATGGGTGCACCTGTGCAACAAGAATTCCAAACCTCCTACAGAGAATGGGGAGAGGGAAAGGGAAATTAGATGGAACTGCTGAAAAAGACAGCATGGGGCACATTTGCTCCCAGTGGAATGCCCAAACCAGCAGCAGTATGCAGTGGGAACCCTGACAGCCACTCCTGCCTCCTGCCCGCACGTGGCCTGTAGTCCTACTGCTGCCCTGCATTAGTGAGTGCCAGCCACATGAAATTTCCTTATGTAGCCCATTGGCTCAGGGGCACTGGTCAGATATCTGATCCAGCCTGGGGAAATGTCCAGTTTCAAATGTTTTTCAGTTATAATCACAGCAGAACTGTTGAAGACTGCAACATATAAGTATCTCACCAGGACTGCAGCAGCCTTCCAGACAGCAAACATTTACTTTTTTATGAATGTGAAGAACCAGACTGCATTCTTGGACATGCAGCAGGAGCCCTCACAGCAAACAGATAAATACTGTGATGCCATGATTCTGAGTCTAATTTGGGAGGAAGGGGCAAAGCAACCATTTCTGGAGCTCACTATAGACTACCAGACAACAAATTTAGACTGGAAGTGATTGTCCTGGAGAGGGAGACACAGCTGGAGCACTGCAGCCCTGCAGGGTATGAAAAAAGAGAAGGCATTTGGAGGGGCTATAATCCTCTCTGCCAGAGGCAGCAGCCTGCAGCTGGTGTGCATTACCTCAGTGCTCTGGAGCTGCCTGCAGGCGACATGGCAGCCTTTTGAGAAGCAGGGTCATGCACTGCTCCTCTGGCAGGGGCATTCTGCCCCAGACACACACTAGCCTCCCACCTGTACTACACAACCAGAGTATGGGAAGTACCTCTCTGCCAGGTATACACAGTCATTTTTATCTTGCAAGCTCTGAGCAAACATGACCTATGTAATCTCCAAGCTTCATGATGTAATCTTCCAGCTTCCCTTCTTTTATTTTGCAGAGGAAGGAGCAGACATAAGTTTAAAAAGATTTTGCATCAGATCTCAAAGAAACTGCTAATGGAAGAAAGGTGGGCCTTTTTTCCTTGAGAGGAGAGAAATCTTACAGTGAATTACTATATCTTGTTTCCTTAATCCCACAGGGCAGCTCTGCTCTCAGAACAGCCATTCACACAGAGAACAGCACTCACCGACCTCGTCGCTTCTAGTTGCAAGCCATTGTTTATCAGGTTTGATTCATATACTTGTCTCTTCCTCTGTTAAAAGATATTGAACACTGTAAAACATCTGTTCCAAATTTCACAAAAAAATGTATGCACAGAAAAATGGAATTGCTTCCCAAAACCATCATTATGTTATCTCTATAACACTTGATAGCTACTGTGGTAATACGCTTAGTCCTACCTACTAATTAACGTGGATCAGTTTTTTTGTCTGATATGCAATATTGTCCTCAAATGCAATTGTGGAGAACTTATCCTCTCAGTTTCTGATACATTTCAGAGGTATAAGTACGACTCAGATTTTGAAAATTTGTAAATCTACTCCTGAAATTTTGATCTCTTTCTCCTTTAGTCACTAAGTGAACTACATTAATCTTCCTTTAGAAAGTCTTCATCTCAAATGCTTTCCACCCCATTTTCCTTCCAGAAACCTGTAACTTTATGCTTCTTTCACAGTAATCATATGTGTTCACAAAGTGGTTCAAACTGTAGTATCCCAAAATATATTTTAGTCCATGGACTACATCCTCAAAGGAAGAAGCTGAGAGCTGCAGCATTTGTAGAGTCAATGGTGCTATTCCAGGAACATTTAATGTCCCTAGAAGGACATAAGTTTTTATCAGTAAAAATCAAATTTGTGGATCATTTTAATTTCATTTCATAGTCACCAGCACTTGGCAGATAGTGAGTTAAAAAAAACCCAGAAATGTCTTTCCAATCTTGAATCTGCTTCTCCATACAGATGACCTCCTCCCAAGAAACACAGAAACATCCCCTTTCCCCTCAAATAAAAAATGTACAACTCCATATGGGATTTACAAGAAATTTTGAAACTCCACGTGAAGCAATCAAATTTAAAAGCTATCTGCACCAAGTGGGTAGTTTCTCAATGATTTATTTGTTTATGTGAGTCAAGGGTAGCCATCTCTCCCTGAACTACAGACTGCATGTCAAAATACCAGCCTGGGTAATGGGGGGCACCTGTAGGCAGCTGGAGCTCTTAAGTGAGCAGTTTGCTGGAAGAAGAAGAATTTAATGCACTGGGGGCTGAGAGCTATATTCCTGTACCAGGTTAGACTAGGGCTGCAGTGAGGTTCTCAGAGTGACCTGGGCACACTACTTTCTTTCTCCCAGATTCCTTTCATGCCAATTTCTTTGTTGATTGATATGTGCATTTGGGACATATGGGAATTGGCGTCTCCCACTACAGGAACTTAAAGAAGAAGGTCCCAGTGCTTTTTGTCATGTGGTGCTCTATAGCAATTCTAGCTGCCTTGACATCTGTGCTCAGGATCCAGACCTGCTGCTACCAAGGATGACCAGAGTCGATGAACGACCCTCTAGATAAAGTCTTGAGAACTTTGATAGGTCCTCAGGGCTAGACTCAGAGCTCACACAGTCTAGGGGCAAAAAGATGCTTCAGCAAATGGGTAAAAACCATTTCAGAAAACTTCTTCAGAAGTTCCACAGGAACAGGTCAGTTGTATACCCAAGTAAGTTTCATCCAGTTCTTGAATATTTTAAGATGGTTATAAGTCCACAAACAAGAAAATGCTATTTTTCCAAAACTCTAGCAAGTCTTGAAATTAATAATTATGGAACTGAATAACAACATGTACAGTCTACCCCATTTATAGCTTGTCACTTCCAGGCTGCAGCAGCTGCATGAGAAAATGATCTCAATGGACTAATTTCATATTTTGTGAAAAAGTATTTTTCTTATCTTTTTTGGGTTTTCTGCCTTTTTATTCCAGTGAATATCACCTTCTACTCGAGCTAGGCACAAGAAGAGCCAAATATTTCAATCAGTTGTGTTTTTCTCTCATCAACACTTATCACCTTTCTCCTTATTTCTTGCTTTTTTCAGGACAAAACCACAAACCCAGACTTTGATAGCACTCTTCATGGAGGGATCTCTCCATGTCTCAGAAATTCACTTGGCTATTGGAGACAATATAATGCTGTTTATATTTTTCCTTGCATATATGTGTGTGTGTGTGTGTGTGTGTGTGTGTGTGTGTGTGTAATATAGACATTTATGATGTGTACATCTAATTATCTTTTTTGTACTGACAACTCTAAATTAAAGTCACAAATGTGAATGAGCGTTTTTCTTGCAGTAATACATTTTCTTGCATTTTCAAGATATTCACTATTTCATAGATAATAGTGTTCTCCAGTCTCCTTTAAAGCTAAAGGTTTTCAGCCACCTTGGCTTCTAAGTAAACTATATAGTGATTTCCTCTGCAATTTTTTATTTTATCAAAACTCAACCCTCTTCCCAGTTCAGTAATATATGTAGCACACAACACAGGAGTTTGTCACTCTAGTAGTAACTCTTCTGCTACTTCATCCCACCAATTTGCTTCTTCCATATTCACATGGTTGTTTTTAAAGTGAACACTACCCAGTCATGAAAATATTTCAACCCAAGTTCTGCTTTGTTCCAGCAAATCAAATAGGCACAGGGCTAAATACCTGTTTGATTTTCTTCCTAAATAGCATAAAAAGAGATGCAGAGCAATTCTCATTTGTAGAAGTCTAATACTATTTTTAAAAAACTTTTAATCAGATTCCTTTAATAATTGATTATGGCAATAAGTTCCCAAAATTAAATTCGCCCTCAAAATATTAGATGAATGTTGACAATATTAAGGTTTCTAATAATGCATAAATTCAAATAGTGAGAAAAAAAGCCTCTGGGAGGCTTTGCTAATTAGGGGCTTTGCTATTTTATATAAATGATTGAATTATGTGTATAATGATCTATGGAGGAGCTAGACTTTTACCCAGAGGAGTCTATAGTGGTTTTGCACTGACTGGGGAATACAGTATATAGATATAACAGTTTATTAGGCTGGAAGGTGGAGACCATCCAAAGTTTACTTTAGTATCTGGCATTTTGCTCAGCTACCTGCAAGGCTAAGTTGCAATAATAAAGTAATCATGGTAATGCTGCTGATCCAAATCTGACATAGGTTTTGATGATTGAATGGCTAGTCAATAGACTAAGACACCTAGGATGCATAATCACACACAGTCTTAAAAAAAAATGAAAGCAGAATGTAAGTAAATGCCAAGTATTACAGGCATGTGGAAGGATCAGCTTTTGTGAGCTGCTTTTTCACAATGGTGTTTTCAATTTCTGGTGATTGTCTTGCCAAGCTGAGGAGATTAACAAGATTGTGGGTCTGGAAATTGGTAGCAGACCGGTAGCATCTTTCCCCCTGTGTGTTGTAAATGGTAGGGAAGACTTGCTTTGATTGCAGTGACAGAACACCAACTCATATCTTTGCTAAGTTTCTTTTGTGCAAGAAGGAAAGTTCCCTATCACAATATCCATGTGGGCTCAGGGAAAATATCCTAAATAAAAAAGAGAGCTTGAATAGCCTCCTCTGCCTCATCTGACAGACAAGAGATAAATCACAGTCAATAAGAGAAAGTACATGGGGCCCAAAGCTTCTTCTATGAAAAACAGCTGAAGGAAGTGAAGAGGATCATTGTAACAATATTAGCTGCCTCACAGTTTCTTTGATGGTGTTTGGAAGCTTTCCTCAAAGTCCCAGCTGTCAGCATCAGAAAACTAATTGACTGAGCAGCTCTGCTCTGTAAGCTTCTTTCCCTTATGTTTGAAGACAATCATAAAAATGAGAAGCAGGACATGCTATAGAGAATAAGCCCCCAAAAATGCAAACCCAAAGAACTCCAAATACATATTTTCTGATATACCCTTTGATTTTAATCCAGCTCATGGTTTTCTGCAACCTGATCCGTGACCACACAGAACTGGTGATACTGCAGTCCAGCCCTGCCCTCAACAACAGCTTCCAGGCACCCTGTTTGGAAAGAGCCATTTCTGTTTTACAAATGTATGTAGTAACTGCAGAGTAACTCCCTCCTTCTATCTGTCTTCATATTTTTTTTGCCATCCTTCCTTCCAAAGTGGTAAAATTTGGGTTTGTGGTTGCCTCAGGAGCAGAGGTTTTATTTCAACGAGTTTCTGCTTCAAACCAAGTCAGCCAGCTGAGATGAAGGCAGGTGTGACTGCCCTCCTCCCAGTGCCAAAGGTCCCTTCCATACTTATCAGACTTCCTGAGTAGGTTGGCTGAGCACACCACAGGCATGCAGAGCCTGTCATTCTCTACTGCCTCACATCACTGCATAAAATGGCACAGAGATACCCTTCTACTGTAAACTTGAGTACTGTTCTCTCACTGCAGGTATGACACATGCTAAGCAGCGGGATAAGTATAATTCTTGTTTGAAAAGTTACCCAAGCTTATTTTTGGTCATGTTTTTTCTTTTTGTGGTTTTATTGTTGTTGGTTATCTGAACTAGACAAGTATAGAGGCAGGAACTGTTTGCTTATGAGAACAAAATTCTCCAGCTCTGATGAATTTGTCAGAAACACTGTACTTAAAACCCCAAACAAGATGTGTGCAATATTCTCCATGAGTGATAGTTTTATTCAATTTGAAAAAAAAAAAACAATCCATCTATTTCTGAGAAGCACAGATTCCTCCATGGCTGGAAATGAAGGCTTTGCCCACATTGAAATTTAAATTACTGACAGTCTTTCTGTTTATTTCTGTTGGGGGGAATAGATGGATTAAAATGACATTCTGCATTGATTTATCTTGAATTTACCTTTCTGGCCCTGATCCTTTGACTTTTAACAGTGAGCTCCTTGAGGACCTCAACAGATGAAACTGGTATTTGGGAGCATTCCTGAAGAGACTGGCGATATTTAAATTCTATTCTGATGGTAAACTATCCTGACAAATAGGCTACATAAATTGTAGATTTAAAAGATGTGCTTTGGGCAAAAATTTCAATTGCTTTCAAGGTAAAGTTTCTGGAATCTTCTCCTGGCAGTCTCATTTTTGCTAGTGCTTGCAAAATTAATTGTATACCAACTTTAAAAAGTTTGGAGTTTGAATTGAGTTGCATATTTGAAACTTACTGACTATCTTTTGGATTTATAAATTATGTTAGACACTTCCCTGAGGCTGTCATTTCATTAGTTTGACTTTGCCTACCCAAAACCAGATTTCAGAAACAGATGAAAATAAGAGAAGCCCTGTGGATCTCCAAGAGCTTCAGAATCCCATATATTTTTTTTCCTTCTATCAAATCACACCCATGTTTTATTTCCTGCTGTCCTCTGAGCTATTTCCCAAGAATATTGCTTACTACTATAAACTAATGCTGGACCTTTCCATTACATTTATCCAATTATTCAGAAAAAGAGCAGAAGCCATTCAAACCCAATACAATGATACTCCCAGGATCTGAGTCTTCTCTTGCTGCAGAAGAACATGTGGATCTGTGCCCTGTTTCTCTGAATCTGGTCAATTGGATACCTAGGTTCTGGCCTGATTTTCAAATCCTTCTGTCTAAATTCAGTAAGAATTTGGGGACTTCTCCACATTCATAATGTATCATAAAAAACACCCACTGCAGCACACAAAACATTTCCATTCAGAAATCTACAGGTGTCCACTAATAATTCGAATTCTGAAGTGACTTCCACATCATGTAATTGGGTGAGGTGCTCTGTTTGTCAGATTTTTTCCCAGTGACAAATCTCTAGATTTCAGAGACCTGCAACATTGCACACAACCAGTGCAAAACTTGCTCCTGATTCCAGTGACTTGAGGATGTCACCCTACAAGAACAGATTTCACTGAATCTTCCAGATTTCTGTAAGCTGGAGTTTCCAAATTCTGTGCACAATAAAGCTCTATAAAACTGTCAGGGAAGCCAAAGAAAGAGTAGCATGGGCAAGGAACCTATTAATGCTTAAAGCACCCTGAATTACACAAGATACTACTTATAAAATTTAGCGTTTTCAGTTCATCATTGATCAGACAATGATGTATGCAGGATTTAAAACTGATTGTACATGGCAATGCTCCTTCTTTTGGTTCCATTTCATCACAAGGGTGGAAGAAATTTTTCTCAGAAAAAAAATTACAACCAAATCAACAACAATGTCAGTAAAGACAAGCTATAAATTAGGTTTTATGCCAACATTGATGAAATCTGAGCGTATCTTGGGCAGCACCAACCCCACACTATTCTGGGAACTGTGACAGACCAAAATGTTAATTTCCTTCCTGGAATTCTAAGAATGTAAAGCTGCACCATAAATATAATCTTAATTTCAATCTCAGATATAAGGTATACGTGCACAGCTCCCCTGTTGCTTCAGCTTCTATTTATGCATGGCAATGCTGGTTTTGGCTTCCTTCTGGCACATCCCAGTCACCCCAGGCTCGTGTGTCACCCTCCTGGCTGTACTTCTGTCCATACAGGTTTTGTTGGCCACTTTGCTGTCAGGCTGCACAGCTGGCTGTTGTTCAGCTTGCTCTCCACGAAAACCACTGGTGCCTCTTCCACAGAACTGCTCCCCAGCCTCACAGTGCTCCCCTTATCTGGTCACTTGTCTGATATGGTCTTGTCCTCACATGTGTTGTGTGTAGGTAGATTGCTTCCTCTTCCTCAGCACCACAGAGCCACCCTGGCTGCAGATCTTTGTGGAGCTAAGACCTTGGGAAGTAAAATTTTTATGCAAGCACCTACCCACAATCTCCTGGTCTAACTATTAATGGTTTCATTCTGGCTAATGTCTTAACTAACAGTAATGCTGCACTGAAAATACTACTCCACTGCTCACATTTAATTTCCATCACTACTTAGAAAAGATGCTCATTATATTTTTAATATATTTGGGCAATGGCCAAGCATTACAAACATAAATGTAAAACGCTAATTGATAAAAACAATTCTTTCCAAAGGGGCAGCTTTTTCGTCTAATTACCCCTTTCAATTAATTTATATTGCTGATCCTGTGATCATGTGTAATGCAACACCCTCCCACGGCAGGACTCCCTCACACCCTACTAATGACATTCCTTATGGCTGTCCTCCTAATGCCAACAACAACACTGTGTAATGAGTATCAACCAACTTAGCTACAGGTCTTCTTACTCCTACTCTTCTGTTTCCTAACTGCAAATTATTATTTGTATACGAGCTGCTTTCAGTGATATCTTTGTCCCTGCCTGTCTCTACCAGAGGCTGCTGCTGGGACATGGACTATTACTAAATCAGAGGAGGATGTGGGTGGGTGGGGGAGTGCAGATGGCAAGGGAACAATCTCATGGATGCTTACTTCTCAGGCAGTTCAGTGACATGGCTGAGCTCATTTTTGGGACCCTGTGTGCCATAAAGAATGCAGTGCTCTGATGGAGCTGATGAAATTATTAAAGAATAATTCTTAATCTATTATTGCGCTTCATTGCTAAGGAGCTATGGAGCTGTGGATGCTAAGGAGCATCAAGAAGTCACTGGCTGGAGTCAGAAACTTTGCAGGTCTCTAGCAAGGGCGAAGCTGCTGAGGGGCCAAGGGAAAGAATTATCTAAGAAAAATTCTGGGGGCAGATGTGCAGTTATTTCCCTTGAACAACTTAGCTATGTTATCAGAAGTCAGCAGAATGTCAGCAGCTGTGTTTATAACTGTGATCTGGAGCAATTGGTCATCTCCCTCCTTTGGGTTCCTCTGAATACTCTGATTTTATTACCAAAGTCCATTAGGGGCCTAACTGAATCACTGTAGGTACAGAAAATTTTCCCAGTGCGAAGATCTTGGTGTCCAACTCTAACCTGACACGGGCATTTTCCTGCTCACATCTTCTGAAGGGTGGCCTCCCATCCAGGAGGGTGCTCTGAGGTCCCCAGGCACACTCTGGCAGGCAGCATGTGCAGCGCTCTGCCCACCCTCACAGCAATCTAGCAGCTCGAGCCCTGTTCTCTCCCTGCTCATTTGATGGGCTTCAGTCTCCCAGCTCCCAAGGGTACTCTGAGGTAAGGCAAAGCAATTGCTGTTCTGGGTCAGGGCACTGTCCTTTCTGCCCACAGCTCTAACACCCAGTATATGAAAAATAACCCACCTTTTGCTTTTTACGATCACTCCTCCTATGAGTCATTTTCTTACTTTCATCTTCATACACCAAAACAAAGTCAATTCTTCGCTGCCCATCTTTGAAGAACAAGGAGTCAGGCTTATCATCAAAATCCACCTGAAAGGCAGGTGCCATACGTTAATATGAAGATCTTTACTCACTAGTTCCTTACTTGCTTCCCTCTACACAGTATTTCACTGAACATAGAAATTCAACATAAATCAGCCTTGCGTAACAGAAAGCCCAAAATGACCAAGTTGCACAGAGTAAAATGAAGAAAAATAAATTATCCAGACGAATTTGTCAGGTCTCTGCATGACATCAAATCAACAGAACCTTGGCCTAACTTTCTTCTTTAAAAATGGTACAATACATTTTCATAATGAGAGAAGCACTGGGAAGCAGCACCAGTACCAAATAATGCATCTGTCTAGTAATTTGTACACCATCGTGGACATATCATTAGATAGTTTGTCTAGAAAATTGTTGTTGCCTGATGGGAGTCTCAGAACTAGTGCATTCCCATCTGTTCCCTTACCTGAACAAATGTAAGCATCTCTGCAATTACTAAAAAAAAAAAAAGGCAAAAAAAAGCAAAAAAAAAAAAAAGCAGTTGTTTCATGCATGCTTACTTAAACCCACCACTGCCAAGAGAACAAAGAACATGGTCAGAGCAGAGATGAGATCTCCAAACAGACACATATTACGTGGATTTATTTCTCATTTTATCTGCAACAAATAAGCAAGCAAAAACACATTGTTGTGTGCCACACATCCATCATGTTATAACAGATGCCAAAATCAAAAGTTTTAATATATCCATAAGCCATTATCTAGTCCCTGGAGGAAAGCAGGATAGATTGTCATATCCACTAATAACATCTTAATGTGTTATTTCATGCGTGAAACGATACAGACACTTTGGTGACAGGGAAACCTGAACGCTTGAATAATGATTCTGTAGTTTCTTCGAGTACTCTGGGGCAATATCACACATTACCACCCCCCTCCTTTCAGGTAATGTACAGCTGTAATGTTACCCAAGTCATGCTATGTAATGTGCACCAGCCTCTCAGGTACTTGGCCAGATCTGTCTGTGCTGTTAACGAGGTGGTGCCACTGGAGTTGATCCCAAAAGGCTGAAGTGGGACTCAGCATGGCATCAGAGACCCGAACATCTCCCAAGCTGGCAAGGCTTCCACTCAGAACTGCAGACGAGCCTTGGCCTCCAGCTGACTGTGCATGGAGGGTTGGCCAAGCCGGGATCAGGTCAGGAAAAATGACACAGAATAATCTCTTGCATTTGCTGTGGATGTGGCAATGATTCCCAGATGTCCCATCCCTGGAATTCCCCTGTCAGTTCAGACCAAATTTCGTGAGACATACAAAGTCAGGTTTTGGAGGTCTAGGATGTCTGGTCCACAGAAAGACCACAGAAATGTGGTTATGGTGTCAGAAACCACAGCAGTGCAGCCTGAAATGGCTGTTCTTGAACTGTGAAGAACCAAGAAGAATGTCAGTCTTCAGTCAGGAACACCCAAGTTCCAGGGAGCATATAGTGTTTTAGGAACCACGTGTCAATTTTTCCAAAACAAATTTTCTCATGTTTTTTTCTGCAAAACCTCTCTGTGTAGATTATATTGTAACTGTTTATTGGCTGAACCAAAACAGGCAACCAAGATATGTCCTCCTGTAATTATGACAAAATTTCCATATTTTAAATAAACTTGGAGTAGTTTAAACTCACAGTTTTTTTATGTTGCATGTGCAAAGGCTAGGACCTGCTGCAAACAGGTCCTGTTGACTTAGTTGCTGCAAAAGTCTGAGCAGATTTTTGAATAGAACAGTTTTCTTTGAATGCCACCTGTGTGCTGGGATTTGTGACAAACCTGACAGCAAGCAGCTGCTGACACACATACACATATGGCCAGTGTACACACATTCTGCATGTTAGTTTCACAGCCTGGGATAGGATTTAGAGACTACCTAGGCAGTCGCCAAATCAACATACAATTGCATACTGTGGAAAAAGTTCTAGGGAAAAAAATGGCAATCGATTTCCAGATGACATCACTAGACCACAATGACACCGAGTATCTCTATCAGCCAAAGCAAGTCACAGGTGTGAATTTCTAAATTCTTGAGAAAGGAAGTTGGCATAGTCCTATCAAGAAATCGGAACTGGCCGTGACAAGCTTTCCTCCTGCTGAGGACTAGTCACAGGTGTAAAACACAGCCTTGCTGCTATAATTTCCTCTCAGGATCTTTTGGACCTTGAGATTGTTAAAAGTCTCTTTTCCCAGCCCGAGCGCTTGAAGAATGAGTCGGAGCCCTTCAGTTCTCGGACGCAAGGTTGTTTATTGCATCTTATCTATAAAAAATTTTCTCCTGCCCTGCCAAGATCCCTCCAGCAAGACAGTTCCAGGCACACTGCCTGCCCCCGGGGCAGAGTTATGTCTTTATACTAAAAACTACGTATACAATGTTTACAATTACTTTCCAATACCTATCACCTATGTTAGACAGTGAGCTTCTACTCTAAACCAATCTGTAAGTGCCAACATCACAGTAGAAGATGGAGGACAAGAAGAAGAAGGAGAAAGGCTGGACATGCCCATCTTACCTCCTGAACTCCCATTCCAGAAACCCCAAAATCTACTTTTCCACCCCGTGATAACTTCACTATTATTCTACCTAAACTGTTGTGGCTTGCTGACCTTCATATAAGGATGGCAATTTGCTCCATGGGTCATAATCAAAACCACAGGTGTTTTGGGCTCTGTGCCAGGGCTTTTGAGCCCCCTGGCAGGGGTCTTGGCCATTCTGGACAGCCAGAGGGATGCTCAATTTCCAGTCTCATTTAAAACATAGCCAGGATGATTTCACATTGACAAGATTGGCTGTTAGGAGGAAAGCACCAAAAACAGCCAACAGCCCCAGTTGGGACACAGCCTGGGAGGTGCCTGAGCAGCAGGCACAGAGCCCAGCCTGGGAGCTGCTGCTCTGCCCTGGGACACAGCCTGGGAGGTGCCTGAGCAGTGGGCACACAGCCTGGGAGCTGCTGCTCTCCCCTGGCACCCCAGCAGGCTGTGGCACATCACGAGCTATGATGGCTCCATGTTGCAATGTGGAAACACAGGGCCCAGATCGTGTGAAAATGAGTAACAGGGGGAAGGGTTGCCACTGCATAAAGCACGAGGTCTTTTAACTGGGCTTTTTCCTCTTTGGAATCTTAGAAACATCATTATAATAACTTCTGCTTAAAGACACACAGTTTAGTTGTGAAAGTCAAGCACTCAAAAACATAAAAGTAGTAATAGTTGTAACTTTTTTTTTCACTGTAGCTTTTAGCAAATTTTCTGATATGACCTGTCCTCAGGATAAAGAAAGACGAGGAAAAGAGCAAACATCAAATCAAGTTTTGATAGAAGAGGATTTGATGGCAATTTGTGTTTGCATAATTTCACTGAGTAGTTTTCCTTTAAATGTAGTCTTTTTTAAGCTTAAAAAAGCAGCGATAACTGGATTATCAATAATAATTTATCATATTAAAAACTATATATAATAATTAAAAAAACAATTTCTAAAATAAAATCTGCCTGTTAACCAGCATTCCGACTGATAAATTTACTTGCATAAATGTTGGCATTCACACGTGTGTATAACTGTTATTGTATGCATGCACCTTTATCTCTCTCTTTCACACACTATGCACATATAAATTGAATATAGCTGAATTATTAATAAATATTGGACTGCAAGAATCCAGATACACAGAACTTTATACTTATGAAGCTAACTTCTTATATGTAATCTCCATTGCTTTTAATCACAAGGACATTGTTCAGCTGGCCTTTCCATGGACACTTTATATATCAATAAAATAATAAAGAATTGACTCATGAAGCCTGAATACTTAAGAGATCAAGATTTAGACCTATACAAACAGATTGTTAAGTAGCTCATAATAAATAAAATATTGCTCAATTAAAATTAAGAAGTAAAATGTAAAAGAGAAAGTAATAGCCAAGTTTCCAACAGCCACATTAACTTACATGTGTGGTGTATTTGTAATCCCTACTGGATAGCTGGTAATGAAAAATCATATATTATTCAACATAACTACCCAGGAGAAAACAGGACTGGAAACCAAAAAGATGTAGTGTACTTTGAAGTTAGCATTTCCTTTGAGACAATGTTTGTTTTGGTTTTTTTTTAAAATGTAATATTATTTGACAGTTTTACAAATGTTACTATCATACCAATGCACACAAGCTTGCATGCATAGACAAATTAATGGGGCTGAAATTTCAATACATAGTTTTTTAAAGTATCAGTAGCAAATAACAGCCCCAAATAACCAACAGGCCCATTGGCACTTCTAAAACACAGGACTATTTACTGCACTATTTAATTTTTTAGCCTTGGCATAAACGCGTTTTTAAGTACTGGTGGAGGCAATCAGTTGTGCACTCTAATGTTTTAATAATACTCTAATGGACAGCAGGTTAATACTGATTAACACCACTAATAAAAAAATATATATCTATTTAGCTGTGAAATACTAATTATACTTAGCACACAATCTGCAGCCTTTAATAACTGTCCAAGAGCTGCACAGCCAACTGCTGCCTGCCAGGGAACTATCAGCTGCTTTTTTATCAGAGGGAATCTGAAGGAGAGAAGGACCTGGTCATGAATAAGTTTTTGTAACACTGAATTTACACTTCTGTGGGTTAGCCTAGAGGCAGCATGGCCACATCCATGTGGCTGTACCTCTGTGTTTCAGTTTGGAGCAGGTCAGATCAGAGCATCACAGGCTCCTCACTCCAGGGAACGAGGCTGGAGGAGCCTGTGGCAACCAAAAGCGCAGAAATGTGTGTAAAGCACACACCACCTCCTCAGCACCAAATGCTTCTCCACAGCCCCACTGCTGGGGCCTCGCTGCCAGCAATGCACACCTGGCGGTGGGTGTGGGATCCTGCTGCAGCTGGGATGTGCTGCACTGCTGCAGCCACACTGAAGGCGCTGGTCATAAGCAGTGCCATGCCATCAGTGCCAAGAGTGCCCTGCCATGCACTCCCCTTCCCTTACACACCTTATCCTCCTGCTCCCTGAGTGTGCTCCCCTGTGGCCACCTTGGCAGAGGAATAAGGAACTCCCTGCCCTCTGATAATCCAGCACAAGCCATCACCAGCCAGCAGCACTGGATCTCCCAGACCCGGGACACAGCAGCACTTGGAAAAGGGCAAGTGGGACAGGCAGACAAGCTTGCCCCAGCACAGAAAGCTGAGGGAGCAGTTTTGGCTTCAAATGCCCACCCCATGGCAGGTCCCCTCAGCCCTTTGACTCAGAGTTCATCAGGAGGGAGACTTCTGTGTGCCCTCCTCACTGTAACCAGGCTGGCTGGTGCCTAAGGGAGCTGCTGTGTCACTCAGAGCCACTCCTGTAGCCATGGCTACACATGATGCCTGCAGTACTTTAAAGGAGAATGTGCAGGCAGGGAGCTCCTTTCAGCAGCACCTGTGTTCCAGGGAGGAAAAATGGTTGCACTTCCAAGAAACCTGCCTCACTTTTCTAGGCTTCTCTAGACATGATATAGTTAAATATTCAGTGGGGATAATGGTGGGATGGGCAGCACAGAGACAAGCATGAAGACAAATATCTGCACAGGAATTGCAGCTATTTATTGTTTACTATACCCTGAACAAGCACAGCATTGTAAGCTGGATTTTTTAAATAACAAGAGATTCTGCAGGAATGATTTAGCTAACTGGAAAGATGATAGAAGTGCTTTATTTTGCCTGCAAGAGCCTTTGGTGTGACTGTCAATAGCGCCAAATGTAATCATTACTGGAGGGATAAACTACTTGTCTGCAACCTCACATAATATTCAGATATGCTTCAAAATAGCATCCTGCAGCATGCCAGTGAATAAATCAGTACTGGGAAAGAGGAGAGCAGAGCATAGCCTGTGTAACATTGCCTCTGCTGATAGGCACCTGCAAAAATCCTCCCACGGGCACAGAGACAGGCACATGGGGGATCTGCAGGCTGCACTTCAGCTGTGGGTTTTATGAAGGGGAAAATTTCAGAGTGACTAATTAGGAGCACAGTTATTTCTATCTGTCTGCTTCAGGAAACTTGAAAACAAGTAAATAAAAAGAAAACAATCTATATTACCGGGGTATCAGGAAACATAATTATTTATAAATTACTTTGAGATCATCTGAAGAAAATGTTACAGAAATACAAAGTTCTTCTTACTATCACAGCCATATAAAAAGATTTTTATTGCTTTAGGTTCTGAGCAACCTATAGAGACAACTTTCTACATTAAGACCAACACAAGCATTTATTTTTGGATGATATTGATATATATAATATATGAGATTGTACTGGAAGATGTAAGTTTATTTGCATATTGCATAATAATGTTGGTCTGTCTCTGGAGGACCATAAAACTGCTGTGCCTTTAACATTTTCCTTTATTATTCATATTTTTTAATAACAACAGAGGACTGTTTTCATTCTCTTTCTAGCAATAATGCGAATATTAGCAAGCACTTCATCAGAAGAAGGTTTTTTTTTCTTTTCCTCAACACTCAAAGGAATTTCAGCTATGTAACAAATTGAAATAAACTGAAACTAAAGAGAAGTAGCAAAAATATGGGGTGTCACTACAGTCATGCATTTCTGTCAGCAGAAAGCAGCTGGTAACAGGCCAGGCATTGGGATGCCTCGTCCCCTGAGCTAAGTTTGGACCAGACACCCACTTGACTTCCTGTCTGAGCGTCAGGTTTCTGGTGCTGCAGGAGGAATTCCAGTCACTCCTGATTAGAGAGAGACCAAAAGGCCTTGCTTTTAAAGAAAATGAAGAAAGTGCTCACTGAGAACCTGCTTTTCAGTAACTCACATCATCCATGGGATACAAGAGCTGGGAAATTCACTCTTTTGAACTTCCCAGAAACCTTCTTGCAAAGGAAATTGTATGTGGGGGGCGCAGTAATAGAAAGTTTGAAGAAGTTAACCTTCTCCCTGCAGATATTCACTCTCAAGTTGTTGTTACATGCCAATTCAAATTATCTACCTACAAAGCAGATAAACTGCAAAATGAAACACTTCAAGGAAAAGCCTTGAATTAATGCTTTCTGTGCCGTTTTGTCTGCCTTGTACATGTTGTTTATGATACATTATTAAATTGTTGCATAACATGAAATTGTCTGTGCTCCTTGTAGTAGCTATGGAATACTCCTTATTATCGTCTTCATTTTATGTCTGATGGGATTTTTTTGGTTGTTTCTTTTTGTTTGTTGGTTTTTGTTTGTTTGGGGTTTTTTCTGTTTGTTTGTTTTTTGGCTACACCTCATTTAAATAGCTCAAATGCTTAAAATAAGGATTTCCTTCTGACAATGCTTTTGGTGTTCTCCTCATAGAATCTCAGTGTTTTGCAAATGTTGTGAAAATTTTACAAGATCCTCCAGGACAGAAAGCAACAGTATAACTCTCATTTTAATGGCCATAAGGCATCTAAACATCTACACCAAAACCTGTTCACTGTCTCCTAAGTTTGGAGCTACAGCTTTATACAGCAGGACAGTGAAGTCTTTCCAGAGAGCTCAGCAATTCTCTCTCTTCAAAGAGCAATACACTCAATTCGAGGTCCACGTGTCACTCTCCTGCAAATGCAAACAGGGCCATGATGTTCTCCTTTCAGGAATCAGGAAAATGAAAATCTGGCTGCAACTCTACAAGTCTTGCACAAAAATCCTTTAGCAGGGGTTGCTCAATTATCTAGGACTGGACTCATTTTTTCTAGTGGTAAGAGCCTTTCATTCCTTTGCTGCAATTTCCTGCCACATTTGAAGCTTTATGAAGTACCACAAACAATATCCTCACAGATTTTTGGCTTTTTGGAGATAATTGTCCTATTCATGTGCCAAATGAGGCAGGGATCCTGTGGCAAACTTAGCTTATGATCCTGTAATTAGAGAAAGCACTATAAGAAGAACAGGACTGTTTCTATTAGCCAATAATTTACTTAGTTTTGGCTCCTCAGAAGAACTTGCAGAATAAAATCAAATTTCCAGAATACTTCTGGCTGCAACACATGATCTAAGTTTAGACAAAAGGCACAGTACTTCCCTTCTATTCAACTGTTTCAGATCAGGCTTCCTCTTCAGCCTCTGTTTCTAGCTACAATTAGCTAGAAACAATATGCAATAATGCATTTAGCAGAGGTTCAGCAGCTGTCAATTATATCTTTCTGTCTCCTCCAACACACTGAAACTATCTAGATCAGCAAGGAGGACTTGACCCAGAAGGAGCAGTGCAGAAATGCTGCTAAAACTGAGAAGAAACTACAATTGCTGGTAAACATGAGTTACCAAAAATAAAAATCATTGTTGACCATCAATTTTCAGTAGAAATAAAAATAAATTCTACCAAGACTGTTCAGAGGAGACTGTTCTAACCACAAGGTACACGACATTCCAGCTGTTTTGATGCTATTTCACTTAATAAAAATACATTAAAAAATCAATGAACCACAAGGAGACTCCAAGAAGGATTTTTATAACATCAAAGTCTAGGCACTCATTTGGGAAATGGAAGCTCTTGATTGCACCTCATGCTTCAACAATGTTTAAACAGTTTCAAATGAACACCTTGCTGCAAAACACAGGGTCAGGGAAGGTGATGATGTCCACCTCCCAGAAGGAAACTCATTTCCAGTTACTTTGGATATCAGTTTCCTATGAGATCTGAAGCAGGGGTTCTTGAGCTAGAGCCAGCAGCCTGTAAGCTGCAGAAAATCTTAGGTGAGCTGGGAACCTGGAACTTTGGACAAAGGGAATGGACACCTCCAGGTCTTTTTTTTTTTCTTGTCAGTTCAGTCTCTGGAGTAAGGAATTTCTTATTGTCTTCAGGCTTTCTTAGAGCTTTCTTGGGTATGTTTGTTTATACGTAGGGTGTGTTCAGAACCACTTATTCTTGTACACGCACGCAGAAATCCTATGCATTTGTGAACAAAATTACATAGAGAGAGGAGGTGTATGTGTATATATCAGTTTACAGTGAGTTTATATGGGTCACTAATAACTGAGTCCAGTGCCTGTGACAAGCTGTGCTTTCAGATCTGAGCCACTTACTTCAGGTGCCTTTAGGGAAATGGGGATTACAGTATCACAGATTTAATCACAAAGATGACCTGCCTGTGATGCAAATGCAAAGGAATGCTAGCCTTCTGGAACAGCTACTGGACTGCTGCACACCTACAAGAGAGAATTTTACAGGTATTCACAGTTAAAGTAAACAGGTACCCACCCATTCAGGTGTGTGAAGGTTTTGCTGGTCCGGCACAGTTCCATAAGTGGGAATAATCACCTGGTTCAGTTCCAAGACTAAAATTAAACATAAAAAATTAAAATGTGTTAGCATTTTTTGTGTTATGGCTTTTTATGGGTTTATAGTTTTAAAATTATTTTTTTATTAATGCTTTGTGGAGAAGCCAGTTTATTGTACTTATTTAGTGTTTCAAAAATGGAACAATTGTGTGTCACACTTCAGTTACAATCAGCAGGTGGAAAGAAAATGAAACACCAGGATGACAAGGTAATGCTAGGAGAACATTTTGGCAGTGATGCATCCCTACAGTGATGCAAACAGCATCCCTTTGCTAGTATTTTACTAGTTATTTAGTGTTTCAGAAATTCCAGGGACATTGTAGCAGAAGTTTATTTTTCAATGAGTAAGGGTACCAGCACTGGCTCCAGCTGTGCCAATAACCCCAGCTCATACTGCCTGTACCTCTCAGGCAAGAACAAATAACAGTAGCAAAGAATTCTTCACAAGGCTTGGAATGGGTGCTATAGGGGTGCAATGCTGTAACATTCAGTCAGTGACACATAACCTAAAAACACACCTACAACTTCAGTGGGTATTGATGCCTCAGCTACTCCTCACCCATTCCATCAATACCTGTTAAAAACGAACAACCTGGAAACTGAACTGATATACAACATGAACTGAAAATGACTTTGTCAAATATGCTACTGCATGAAGCCATTATCAAGCACACTGGGAATGCTGGCTACCAAATCAAGCCCCAGATAACACACAAATTCATCCTAATAAAGCTACTGGAAATAACGTGCAGAAGCTCTACAATTGCTGCAAGGTATTTGCAAGGTTTTGTTTCTTCACAACTATTTTTGTTTCTTAAGGAGAAGTCAGATAACATCCTGAGGCTGAAGATAACATCAAGTAGCTGAAGGGAGCAGGCTGCTTCCTGCCTATGCATGACAGGCAGATGGGGATCCCATCTGTTATTTTTAGATCCTTAAATCTGAGACATATCTTAGTTAAGTCTGTCCTGTGCTGAGGAAGGGCCATGGATAATACAGGTACTTCAATGCCAGCGTTGTCTGGAAAGGATAGCCTCAACCTACCAAAAAATACTATAATACTAAAAGAACATCTCCAAAGTCAAAAATAATTAGCCTATAGTACTTTTAGAATATCTCAACACTCATTAGATACAAAGCCAGGAAAAACACAACTGATATACCTGGTTATGTTTTGGTTTAGTTTAGGGCTTTTTTTTTTTTTTTTGGTTTTGGGTTTTTTTGGCTTAAAACCTTCATTGCTAAATGGCTACATTTTCAAGGCAATTTAAGAAGCTTTTCTTTTTCACTGATGATGCTCATTTATACCAGCTGAAGATATGTCAAAACTTAGAAAAATAGCACAACAAGATTACAAATCAACAGAACTCTCTCATGGCCTGCAAGCAAAATATTCTTGTTTAAGTATCCCTTCATAGAGTTTGGTAGGGACTCAGTTCCAGGCGGTGTTGTCAGTTTCCAGATCTCTGCTCTGGTGATAGTAGATGCTCCAGGGAGAAGACAAATGCAAGTCAATGAATCTTTTCTGAAATATTAGAGCCATAACCCAAAGGTCTGCCCAGTTGAATAATCAAGGTCTTTGAGCTCTCAACAATATTAAAATGTTCAAAAAACATTCCCAGAATAAAAAAAAATAAAAAAAAAAAAAAAGAGAGAGATGGAAAATGTGGACTAGTGCAGCATTCAAACGTCACATGGTGAGACAATACATTCAGACTCAGAAAACACAAGCATCTCTCAGCAGCTACTGGAAAATTGCTGAACACGTGCATCATTGTGGTTTAATGGATTCAGCTTAGACTAGGGTGAGAAGGGAAATACATATTCTCAATGTCAGTGTAATGGACATCTCCCTGCATTTCCTTCATTCTTTATTCTGTGTGGACACAAAGATATCCAGATACAAAGTATTTCTGAAAACCCACAAGAGAAGGAATGTTTCTGCCCACATGTAATGAATGGGCACAGGGAAGCAGAAATATAAGCATCTTGTTTTGAAATATAAACAGTTGCTCTGAAACTCTGTGTGCCATTACACAAAACACGCAGGTGTGGACACAGACATGAAGACTTCCAGTCACTGAACTGCAGAATCAGGAGTTAAAGTCGCCTTTTTGCTAAGTAACCACACCCCCATCACCAGTTCTATCTAGAAAATTCTTCAGACAAAACTGAAGCTGGGAACATGGCATTCACAAGAATTCCAACTCTCCCAAATCCTGATGGATCTGGGGCTGGTCAGAAATATCTTTGTGAAATTTGTGAGTAGAGTTCGCCTCTGCATCAGGGTCTCTGTCCAGAATACCTTCCTCCTGATACGCTGAATGTCATGGAAACTTTAGAATTGGGTCTATATTTAACACCTTAACACATTTGTACTTGAAATAATGCTCAAGAGAGTCCCTGGGTTATTGTCCCTAAGGAAGAACTTATGTAAAAGGGGCCTGCCACTCTCACCTCTCATGAGACAATAGCCAAGAACTTCTCTCAAGTTAATTACAGCTTAGCATTCATGTGAATCCAAAATTACAAAGACTTGACACTACTTGAATGGGTACTTAGATAAGATTTGTTTTGACAGTGGTTTGCAAGGGCAGCTGTGCCAATTGTGCAGTTTTTATCTGGAAGAGACCATTCCAGTCTCTCAGAAACTGAAAAACAGTACTGCAAAACTCAGCTTTGCCAGAAAAAGGTGCACTCACACAAAGTCATTTTATATCCCCAAAATCACTTAATTTATTTCTCCTCCCTCCCCTCCAGCATTACAGTAAAGTCAGTTTTAAGTATGGAAGGAAAAAAAAAACCTGCAGCATAAAAGTCTGGTGCTAGACACTAAGAAAACGTTCCTAACAGCAAGAACAGTAGAAGAGAGTGCCTGGGAAGGCAGGTGAGGTCATGTGAGGTCTTTAACATCAGAGATTATTTAGTAGAGATTAACTAAATATCCTGGAACAATTTAGGCCATGTTGAATCTGGTGTCACCTCTATGAGGTGGCCTAAAGGAGCTTTCAAGGTCTCTCCCCAGACCCAGCTTTCTCTAAGTCTGGTCCTAGTGCTCTTATAGTTATGTCTAAGGGCTGCTGTGCTCACATTTTATTCTAAAATAATAGTTCTTCTTACTGATATCTTCTTCAGAAATGTTACCACTCCTGTTAATATTTGAATTACAGTACATCAAGGCTAGATGTTTGTGTTCTATCACCCAGCCAATTAAAGCAAAGGAGGTTCAAAGGAGCAAAGAAATCTACTGGCTTTGTGCCAGCATACTCTGATTTTAATTGACAGATACATCAAATTCTGTCTTCAAGCAATCCAGCAACATATGCTTTTGTCAGAACACTTAACCTAATTTCTTTCTATTGTAGTCATAGTTCTGAGTGTCTGCTCAATGATACCAGTTGGTCTTTGATCTAGTCCTCTGAAAAGATGCTGTTGTAAAAATTCTAAGTACTGAGAATGTGCAAACTACTTTACAAGAACATCTTGGTGGTATTTGAGCTGCCAATATGTCAGTGGTATTTCCAGCTGCCTGGAGATTGTTCTTCAATGCAGGACACTGAAGGGAGCTGTCATCACCTCACACCTTCCCTCAAATATGCCTATGCAGAAGTACTAAGTAGTCCATGTTAATCCCACACTACTTTTTTATAACCTATGTGTATCCCTTCTTTTGGCCAGGCCATGGGAGATGAATCCTGCTGTTTATTCTACCAGTGATTTTTAAAATGAATTTTCTCTACAGCTTTGCTTTTTCACAGGTAAGCCAGAATTTCTGACTGGATTGAATAAAGACAAAAAATTCCTTGATAGCCAACGCAAAATTTCCAGTCTTTTCATTAGTTAATTGTAATTGACAGTGGATGGTTTAGTAAGTTCAGTGATTTCACACCACATAATTCAAATTTAAAGGCTTTAATGATCATTTCTACTAGCAATCTCTACCTATTGCTATAGGTGAGAGGCTATGGCCTACTGATAATCATGGAAGATGATCTTCCTTTGTAAAACTATAAAGAAGAATTAAATATAGATGAAAGGTTTTTTTGCATCTGTAAATTAAAGAGGACTGAGAATGAAAAAAAACAGTATCCAGAAGTGAAAAATGATGATGTCCAAAAAAAAATTAATGCCAAGAAAAGCACAAAAATGTTGGATAAATTGATGTTTGAAAAGACCACTGGGCTCGGCTTTGTGACAAGGACATTGTCAAATGTGCCTGAAGATGCCAATTTTTTTGTAACAAAGAAATTCTATGTATTTGTTATCACTGATTTCCTCTCAAATGAAAACAGTCAGAGGCAAAAAAAGAGGTGCAGCACTCTTTTGGCTTGTAAATAACCTGCATGAACCCAAATTAGTAGGCACCAAATTATTCTGAGAGGTCAAGAAGATTTCACAACACTAAACTCATAGTGCCTGGTATCTAATAAGCATCTGAGACATTGTTAAGGACAAGATTTCAGCCCTGGCACTGAACATGGTACCTCATGAGCAACCAAGAATGCAAAGCCAGGAAGTGACTTCTGGAATCCCCAGGCTTTGCTGCTTTGCTATGGAGATCACATCACCTCTCACTCCCCACAGAGTTTTGGGAGAGTGATGGCAGTGTCTCACAGAATTTTTAAACAGTCTAAATTCTCCTCTTACAGGGAGAAAAATAAGTTAACAGAACACTGTGCTCTCCAAAGTACAAACCCAATGTGCTCAAGAACATCTGCTCAGCCCCTCAGTGGGACTTGCCTGCAGCATGGAGTTCCTGTTCCCTGGAGAGGGAAGTTTACAGTGTGGTTACAGAAAATGAGATGTTGCAAAGCCAGGCCACAGTGCTGGGGCACAGCAACTGCTCTGCAGTACCTGGTCAGAAATATTTCTGCATGCACAGAGCAGCAGGTGGGAATGCAGCAGGGCATGAATGGGCAGCAGGCGTTTGCGGAAGAAGAACTGAGTAGATGATATTTCAAACCCCCTCTCAAGCTTCCTCACAGTCCTGTCCTCACACAGCCATGCCTGAGGCAACAACATTCACTGCACACAGAAATGTGTGAACATTATGTACACAATTGGACACGCTCAGGTCGCTCAGGCCTCAAATAGATTGCAAAGAAAATCAGTATAATAACAAAATACGTCACTGACTGGAAAATATCAGGAAATATTTACATGCAATTTTTATCTGAATTGACATTTCCTGATACATTTGACAGCACTGTCACCACATTAGAAAAGGGAAAAAAAAAGTGATTAGTAAAGTCTACGTGTTCTAATGAAAATCAAATGAAAAGATCATATCATGTTTGCCACAGTGAGGCTCAAATAACTGGATGGAGTCAGATTGTTCCCATCTGCTGGGATAAATAAGAAGATCCAAAGACTGTGGTCTTTGCCCAGATGCCAATTTTTCCTGACTAGTGGTTCTCTGGGCTATGATATTTCCTCCATGCACATATGAGAGCAGACATTATAAAAGTATCAATGGTTTCACCCCATCCCACGAAATACTACTGGCTTCCATTCAGTAGCATTCATTCTGCTAAGTTCTGTGATCAGAATGTATTTAAATTAATTTCATTTAATACCTCATTGAAGAATGATTTGATAATCTCTTAGAAAGATATTATTCAACAATGAATTGAAAATCATGCTACTAAACCCCACATTCTTCACTTTCAGAAAAACTATGTATTTGGAGAGACATTGAATTATTTTTATATCAAACTATGCTTTATAACTTATCATTTACAGTTAATAAGAGATTTACAAGCTGCCTTCCATGTGAAAGTCTTGCTCACTTTGGGTCACCTGCAGCCTTACAGCATGTGAGAAACATGGTGACAATTAGTAATGTTAAAATGTAGTAATGCCAAAATGGCTTTCCAGCTGTCAATAAATTACATACTTTGCACACTTACATAGAGCAGATCTGCAGGTATCATCAACCCAAAAACCTAATCTATGCCTCATAATAAGGAAAACATTGATTTTCATTTCAGAAGCCCAAAGAAACCTAATAACGAAGCTATAGATGGTGCTGGAGCACAAAGGAAGTGAAATGGCTGTCGTGGAAGATGATTCTTTCTTGTTTGAAACACTATTCCTTCCATTAAGTTATCTTCTTTTACAGCTGTGCAAACAAAGGATGGGGACATGTGGAATGACTTTAAAAAATAAATGCTCTTTCATGGCTAACCCTAAACAGGAAAACATTCAGTTGGCTATATAATAGAGGCCATTGCAAGTCTGGGTCACTGTAGTTCACCAAAAATAATAAAGTAAATGGCAGGCAGTTATAAAACCAAGAAATCTGACTTTGTGGAAATTATTCTGCTGATAGCAGTACCTAAATATTTCAGAGACACTGAATTGCAAAGTTTAGGGGGCTCAGTAATTGTAAAACAGTTCTTATGTGTTCAGAACTCAAAGAGGGCCAATTGCCCAAAACCTGTGGCAAAAATCCTAAAACATTTCAGTGAGACCGGGACTAGCCCCAGCCTCAGTTTCAGAAACAAAACACTGGGCTAATGATGTTTTAGTTACAATTCTGTGATTTCAGAGTAATCTGCTGAAAAGCCAGTGTTGGCTCCTGTTTCTCACTGCTGCAGTGCATGCCAGAACCAACCTGGCTCCATCCACATCCAACTCCAGCTGACTGTAAATCACTGCAGAAATTCAGCTGCTAATTACAATATTCCACATGGTTTTTCTCAAGCTAAACAGTTTACTCACGTTCAGTTGGAATGGCTGTCAGAAAGAATTATTTTGGCTCTCATCTGTCAATAGGCAATTTAAAGATAAACAGCCTTTGGTTTTAGAATGCATTAGCATGTCTACCTGCTATAATTTTAAACAATATTTGATATGCTTTTCAGTTGTAAACTGATTGTATGCATGGCAAACACATGGCTTGCTTTGTCAAATTAATGGAATACAGTGATTAAGTCAGTAGGCACCAGGCTGATATACTTTTCAGGCATTAATATCAAGTTGGACTGTGGGCTTGAATCATCTTCTCTTCTCCACATATATTTTTTATAATTGAGTAAGTAACTTAAATATATTAAAATGATGAAACAAACAAGCCTTCCTAAATTTTTCAATTAAGGGCTGATGTGGTTTAATTATATATGGAATCAGGTAGAAAACTACTGTAATGTTGACTGCCAAATGAGCCTGTTTCATGATTGATTCTGTCACACTCCTACAAACTGAGGCATACTTAATGCATATGTATTTCATTTCTTTCATTTTTAACAATAATGAAAACATTATAATTCCTACTGTCAAAAATGTAAGTTCATAGTTTCTAGAGCAGAGAAAAAGAATGACCTCAGTCACATTAAGAACATAAGGCACAAGGGATCAGCTGGGTCACTGAATTCACCACCAGCTTACAGACAACTTTGACTTTTAGCTCTGATAGAAAGTTCTGAGAGAAAAATTTCTTTACTTGGAATAAGCTGTTTTAGCCTGAAAAAGGGATCAAGAAGAACTGGCTGCATTTTTTTTTCCTGTTGCAGTAAATAAAATCCAGGTTGCAAAGGGTGAGATAGACAAATTTTAAGAACCCAAAGGGCATTAGGACAGATTTGCAGAGCATAGTAGGCATTTAAAGTTACAGATAAATTCTTGCTGATGTATTCCAAAATGCCCAACCAGATCGAGAGTTTTTAAGCCAAATTGTATCAACCATAGCATATGGCCCTTAATGACCAGAAAGAATTAATTTCATTAATCGATACATCAATTTCATTATTATAATGAAATGAAATTACTAATGTTTCTCTTGCTTAATAAATTATTTTAAATGTAAAATTTTTCATAAATGCACTTTTAAAAAAGTATACAGTATCTTTAAGTCAACTAATAAAAATGTTTTTCTCTGTGGTATATTTACTTACCAACAAGATGCATCTATATACAAGTTTAGAGTAAATAGGAATTATCTAGTAAATTAGAAAGAAATTAC
The DNA here is from genome assembly GCF_028769735.1 of Zonotrichia leucophrys gambelii. NCBI lineage: Eukaryota > Metazoa > Chordata > Aves > Passeriformes > Passerellidae > Zonotrichia > Zonotrichia leucophrys. The sequence goes on along the minus strand of NC_088170.1, from coordinate 18,840,899 downwards.
TCAACAACAAATGGAAAATCAAAGAAAGTGTGCATTGAGCTATATACTTGCTGAAATTAATGTGTCTATGGAATTAAAGAAGAGATGTAGGCCCCTAAAGCAGGACTTGGGAGTAATCAAAACATTCAATTCCAAAAGTACAAACTGAAATAATGATTTTGCAACTGCTGGCTAAGAGGAATTTCCTGCCTTACTGTCAGGCACTGTGGGTAATTTCCTGGGGGTTGCCAGGAAATTGCTGTACCCAGATTGGGTACAGCCCATGTGGTGCCCTCAGAAATGTCATTACACTTTAGAATACAAGGGGTTTACTGCCTTAGCTTCTTTACCAATAAACAAGAAAAGAGAGAGAGCCTTTAAAATAAAAATTCAGGTTGCTCCATATTACAACCCATGAATTAAATCAGTAACTACAATCATTCCTCTTTGGTTAATGTGGCTCTAATGGCTTTCAGGGTTCCTCTGAAAAAGAAAATTATAGAGATGTGGCAGGCAAGCAGATCAATAAGACTCCAAACTCAAACTCATGAACACTGAAATAGTTCTGGTTCAAGACTCTTTGTCATTGCAGATCCTCATTCTAAAGACACAAAGGAAAGGACTGGATCCTGTTTTTTCTGTTTCAGAATTTTTTGTGACTACAAAAAAGGTAAAAGGTACAGTGTAATACCACTTGGTCTAGCCCAGGAGATGTAAGCAGATTTTAAGGCAAAGGAAAGAATTTTTCAGTATAAACTCCAAACTTTTTTCTCCAGGGCCCTACCTTCTTTTGTATACAAGATGGGGCTGCAATGACGATGACTCCAGGTTTGGCTAAGTAAAACTTGTCTGTCTAGAACTTCGAGTAATTTTTGTAAAAGACAGATAGTATATAGGGCTGTTGGAAGACTGAAAGAAGAAAGATTATCTCTTTGTCAAAGAATTTGCATACAGCCTCAGAGAAGGGGCCTGTGTCCCTGCTTCAGGATGTGATACACGTGGTGCTGAGCAAGCTGCTCAAACAAGGTTTGGCCCAGCTTTTCTCAGCAGAATTTTCAAGCCAGCTGCCCAGGGTGCTGCTGCCAGGGAGCTCAGCACTTCTACAGCACAGCTGGGTGCTTGTCACTGAGAGAGACCACTTACAACAGCATATGGTGACCAGGGGGAATGGCTACCAACTGAAAGAGAGCGTGCTTAGATCACATTCTAGAAAAAATCCTCTGCTATGAAGGTGGTGAGGCACTGGAACAGGTTCCCCAGAGAAGCTGCGGATGTCCCATCCCTGGTTGTGTCTGAGGCCAAGGTGGATGGAGCTCTGAGCGACCTGGTCCAGTGGAGGATATCCCTGCTCATGGCAGAGGGGTTGGAATAAGATGTTCTTTAAGGTTCCTTCCAACCCAAACTGTTCTATGATGGTTCTATGATGAAGTGTGGTATGGCATTTGTAATAGCAACATTGGAAAAGCTCTTGTTTCTGAAAAATGTGTCCCAAACCTTTTGTCATTGGTGACCATTTGTTAGACAACTTTTTAAGAAGAGCAGGGAGTTTATAAACTATAAACACAGAGTGGAATTAAGATCTGACTGTACAAAAGTGGTTAAAAATTATTTTCTTGTGGCCCTGCAGAAGATGCATTCCTGCCATTGCAATTGCACTGGATTCCTGCCAGTGCAATCTGGATCTCTCTGTTCAGCATCTTGTGCTTGCACAATCCATTCAGATGCGTTTTACCTTCCCCACATCTTAGTAATCGCTTCAGCATCCTACATTCCTGTGAAAAGAGCCTGAAACTCCATGACTCCCTAAAAACAGGAGTTGTAGGCAACCTGACACTGACATCCCTGTCGGATATAGTGTTCAGGTGTGGCAAAAGAACCATAGAAACACAGAGGATGAAAGAAATGAAAATGTTCTGTGCAATGCTTGGATAATTTGAGTTAAACAAGATCTGGAGCCATGCTGTTTATGAGGAAGATAAAAAGAAATCTGCAATTGCTACCAGTCTACTAAATGAGGCAATGGACTTAAGAGGAAAAAAAGAACAATGATTGTGTACATAAACACTGTAACTTGCATTTAAACAAATGGCAGGGAAATGCAAGTTGTCTGGGCAATACTAATGCTGACACTGCCTAACTTCTAAGTGCTTGACTTCATAGCCTTAATGTTAACATTTTTTGGTCATAATATATTATTAGCTGCAACCAATTAGGGATGCTACGGCTCCTGCTGGTAACTGGTAAAATTTGCATTTAAATACAGAGAAAGATTACTACTGGCTATACTGTATTATTTAATTATACAGTCAGTTTAGAAATGAAATTATATCTGAAGCATTTGAGTGATTCCCTTGAGCAGAAATGATGTAATAATTATTGCTGCAATTGGCATGAGGAAACTTTGCTGAAAGTCTAGAATTTCACCTAATCAGGCAATTTGATTGGTGGTCCATATGCAGCAGTACTCTGTGCTGCTGCACAGTAATCTCAAAATGCACTGCAAGAAAAGTAATCACAGTAACTATGGACACTTTTTCTCACAGATCAAATTTATTAAGTTTCAAAAGTCAGTTCAGAATAACGTAATTAGTGTAAATTCAATACCATGATGGAAAAACCCACAACCAACCAGTATGGTTGTTTTAGCTTATTACAACCACCATGAATAAAAATTCTGGTTTCTGCTGAAAATTCTATTTGTGATCCCCAGTAACTACAGCTGGTAAGGTCTGACAGCTTCGTGCCTGACAGAAGATCACATACCACAGACCCTGTGGCTTTGAAGACACAGAGGTTTCTAAGTTCCTTTCTGGGAAAAGAGGCATTAACAAGAAGGATGCATGTGGGCACACAGCTTTCTAATAAAAGTAGTGAGGGCAGTCTGATGGAAAATAAGAATATGCTCCTTCTGCCTGGCATTAAAAAGTCCACTCTTCAACTAAAAACAAAAAATAAATGCATATGAAAATACCAACTCAACAAATTTATACACAAATACATTCAGAAAACACGAAGGCAAAAAAAGCAAGTTCTAGAGACAACACAAAAATTTTTCCCTGGACTTTGAAAACACAGAAATAGAAGGATGTAAGATCCCAACAGCCATTACAGTCCTCTAACAAGACACGGATGGAAAAAATGAAGTATATTTCTCTGGAGAGAGAATGGCATGCTGAAGACCCTGGTCATTTTAGTCACTGGTGAAGAGCCCCCAGGTTTAGGTGACTGAATGGACAGATCAGCCACTGCACATTCACAGACCAAGCCCTGAGCTTAGGCAGGTTGACAATTAGCTTTCTAAGGTGATGCCACCATCAAGCCATGCATTTGGCTGCAATCAGCCTCTTGTTGGGATGGGTGGTCTGTCACCTGGTTTGTAAGCCCAACGGATGGCTTGTCCCTTCTGTCAGATGATGTTTCACACTAGTGTCTCGTGGTCATTCAGCTGCAGGGCTTAGCTCTGGCTCCTGGCCCTTGTCCTTGGGCAGAATGCTGCTCCCAGACCCCAGCTTTTGTCACAGCACAGTCATTGGCCTGCATCTTGCCTCCTGTGCAGTTCTTACTGCCCCTTTTCACCAGCCAGTGGACACTCAGGCTGTTCCCATGTTTTACACAAGGTCAGTGGTGCACCCAGCCCAGCCTCCAGGCCCCAAGAGAATCCAGCGGTGCTCTGGGTCCGAACCACCATTCAGGGTCCCAAAGTGTAAAATGAGGGCACAGAGGCAGGGAACCTCCCACATACAGAATCAGACAGAAGTAGTACATTTTTTTAGATCACCTTAAATGCTTTTGAGCATCCCTGCAGCTGCTTCTTGCACGTCTTGGCTCTGGGTGAGAGAGGAGCAGCAGGTTTCTAATCACCTATCCATGAGGTGCACATTAGAAATATTGTCAGATATATTACACAGTATTACAAGCTCTGAGATCCAAAGATACCTGAGAAAATGTAAGAACAGTGCTGACCATGGGACAAGAGAGCTTTTCGATTGCTTGACGTGCAACAATGTTAATAAAGTATATGGTATCTAGCTTAAGTGCTTAGGAGCAACCCAAATAGAAGGATTATTCCCTGGCTGGAGTCGTACTTCAGACTTCAGCATGGTCACCCACCACCATTGTGAACAAGCCTCTCAGAGCAGGAACAGCAGGACAGCTTTAGACCCAGCAGAATAAGCACATGATAGTCTGGCATAAAGTGCCATTTCTAGATTTCTCTAGCAATTGCTGCTCCTTCACAGAAGATTAGCCATCCTAGATTGAGTAAATTCTCTCTAAGAGCTTATCAGTAAAGAATACTCATTAATTTAAAAATACAAATCTCCTTTTGCTTAGCACAGAGAATAAAAATATGTGTATTTTGATAGTGTATCTGAGGAGGGAGCTGACAGAGCTCAGGACTATACTGTAATGATCCTGATGAAAAATTACTAGCATCAAATCTTAGATACTGTTCAACTATAACAAAACCAAGCAGCAAGAATAATGAGGAAAAAGCCAAACCCTTCCTTTACTCCTGTCTCACCTACAACATAGTGTAATTCCATGAAATTTTTTAAAAAGCCCACAGAAGAGGAAATGCATGCAAGCAGGGAAAGACATTTTACTTTGGTGTCTAGAAGAGAATTGTAAAGAATTGTAAAGAATCCTGCTAAACTGTTTTACAATGTGATGAACATACCAGATGGCAGTAACAGAGGAACAGCCACAGGGTTTGCTCATTTTGTACAACATTACAGATCTCCATCAGAGAGACCAGTGCTGAGAGACCCAGCGATGGCCCTCGCCACAAACTCATTTCCACTGAGATTCTAATCCATTTCTTCAAAACTGTTGAAGGGAGAAAATGTAAAAAATCAGTTTTGCAATGAAATAAAACCAAAACCTAACCAGCAGCCTCTAGAGAGCTGTTTTTCGTTTAAGCTGAGTTTAGAATGCTTACGCATCTCGTTACTACAGTAGGGAAAATGCAAGTGTGACGGGCTGTTAGGAGGTTAGTCATTATCCCTTATATGGGGATAATATATGTGCTGAGATTTGTTCTGTTTTTGGAAAGGCTTTACTGCAGATTCCATTTTTTGTGTCAAAGGTAAGAAAAATGACCTTTTAAAATGTGTGGATCCAGCTCCTAGACTGCAAGACTGGAAGGTTCTATTCATCCAGTGATCCCTGCAAGGTCATCCAATCTGGTCCCTGAACACAAACCAGAGGATTTTACCTCCAGATTTTAGTTTACTTTATTTTCAGCAAACTGGAGAAAAACAGAAACGTGAAATCATGGAATGACTCCTCTATCCCTGCTTGCTCTAGGCTGGCAATTCAGCTGTGCAGTTTGGACCTGAAGAATATCCTATGCCACTCGTAAGTGACATTTCTCTTCTGCATGAGCCAGATCTGGTCATATGAACTCAAACCTGGCATTCTGAATGCCAAGAGAATGACTGGCCCTAAAGCTGGCACAAGAAAACAGCAAAGAAGATAGTGATGGATATGGAAAAGAACTGAAAGACTCATCATGAAAGCAAACGGGATTTCTCTAATGTTTATTTTTGCATGGAAGGTGTTCCTAAGGAACATTCTGATGAGACAAATGGTTAATGGGTTTGGTTGGTGAACTGTACACAGTGAGAGATGCAGAAGCTCTTCTGATGGACACATTTGATCTTAGAGCACAGGATAAACATCTATCCCAAATGCATTTAATTAAACTCTCTTCCATTCTGAATAAACAAATGAAAATAAAGCAACCACATCACAAATGACAAATGGAGTATTATTATTATTATTTATGCTTTCCTAATGAAAAATTTTGGAAAATAAACAACTGAAAAAACCCCACACTGAAAAACACCTACTGAACAGCTACCCCCAGGCTCTGGGGACTAAGACTGCAACATTTACACACTTAGATAACTACACAGACGCTGCTGGATCCACTCATCTCAAAATAATCATTTTCATGTTTGACTTGTAATCCTTCCCTACATGGACTGGAACATAGAAAGGAGCAGCAGCCTGCTACCTCAGAAGTTTAGGCTGTTGTGTGAGAACTACACGAGCAGGCTGCAAGTAATCCTGTAAAAATCAGTATTCCTACCACAGCCTGAGACAAGTACATGGAATGGTGGCAGTGTAACAGCTATCAAAAGGTTGAGTCCAAACTTGAGCCCAAACTCCATAAAATATCATTGGTTTTATGTTTTCTTTCCCTGAGTAATTCCAGAAGAGTTAGTGAGATCTTATCTAAAGCAGCTGCTAAAACACAGTACTGCTGATACTTTAAGAAGTAGAAAGGATGAAACCAAGAAGCAGCACAAGCTGTTAACTATTTCTGTGTGAACACTCTCCCTCCCCTAGGTCTCATGCATGCCCAGAACCATGGTACACATGCATATAGTCTGGAGGCTGACTCGCTGTAGGACTGTCCCAGCTTTGGAGAGGACTGTCGAGTTTGGCCTCTGGTCAAAAGGCTGATAAGCTGCTTTTATACCTCCTCCAGAGCTGAGGGTCCCCAAGGGCCTTCTTGAATTAGAAGGTGTTTTCTTCATTGCTTAAAACAATGTGGTTTATTTTTGTTTGCTTGTTTTTATCCCAGATCAACTAAAACAATCTGTCCTGAAGCAGGAAATATAAAGAAGACAAGCTACTTCTGCTTTTGTCATGAGACAGATTTGCCAAGATCAACCTCAACCATACTGTCAAAAATACCACCCCTTTACAGAGGGAACTAGCATACCCTGCCTTCCTTGTGTTTTCCAGGAGGGCAGCCCTCCCACAGCAGTTGCCCCAAGCTCCAAACACAGCAGCCAAGCTGAGCCTTTGGTGTTCCTCACCAATGCCAAATCTCCAGGCAGCAGCTATGGAGCCTTTTCACTGGGAGCTGACATAATTGATACAATTGTAATTGCAGATGGCTGTTTGGTCAGCCTTCAATGCCTGTGGATCAATGAACTATCTAATTAGAAATCTTGAGATAGATTTATAAAATTATACCCACTGCTATTAAATTTACATGTCTCAAAGGAGATATATTTGAATTTCTGTAACAAGATGCTCAGCATGTTTGCTTTAAAGTATTTCTCACACTCTGATGTTAGACAGTGTGTTTATAGGAGGGTACCAAAAAGATACTTTTAATTACTTTTAAAACAGTGAAAATAAGTCAAAACCTAGATGTACTTTTTAACTTGTGTGTAGGTGCAAAGACTCTGCCTGCAAGCATTCTTGGTGTTGGACCCAGAGTTTAGAAACAAACTGTACTTTTGTTTCCTAATGAGGAAATTGTAGTTTTAGCAATTAAAGGACTCCCCAGATTTTACTGTGGTGACCAGTGACAGGACCCAAGGGAATGGCCTGAAGTCATTGTCAGGGGAGGTTTAGGCTGGATATTAGAAAAAGGTTCTTCACCCAGAGGGTGGCTGGGCACTGGAACAGTCTCTGCAGGGAAGCGGTCAAGCACCAAGGCAGGGTCCATTTCAACCATGCTCTCAGGCACATGGTGCGATTCTTGGGGCTGTCCTGCCTGGAGCTAATAATAATCCTTGTGGATCCCTTCCAAATCAGCTTATTCTGTGGTTCTGTGAAAGATAAACTTCGCTTTTCTCGTAAACTCCAATAAACTTACAAAAACATCTGGAGCTCTCCTTGGCTGGACTGCATTGCCCTTGAAGCTTTCTCTCTCCTTACTTGGTTATCAGCAAGGAACAAGTTAAAAAATATATTCCAGCATTGACTCGTCTATTCTTCAGGTCATTAAAAAAAAATTTATTGCATGTTTAAGCCTTACCAAATATTGCAGGAGCAATTGCTGGGTTGTGTCTTAAGTACTACCATCATTTTATAGATTAAATTGTGCTTTAGTGCAAAGATCCTTCTTGTATTTTATAGACAGCAGAATGATTAAATGAATTTAATTATTTTTCCTAGAATAAATCAGCATATATGGAGATGATGAAATATTTAATAGAGATATTACCTCGATTAGGGAATAATTCTGCTTTTGCAACATTGTTTACAAAAATGATGCTATTCCCACTCTAGTCAAAGGGACTGCTCACAAGGGTAAAGTGTGCCTTGCTTGACCTCATCCTTATTCATTAATGCCTGTAAAAACTCCATTAGACTACTTACAGAAAAAACACAGAAAAAGAACACCAATAATCTTACTAATAATGCACACAAACTAATAAAACTCTCTGGCACTGCTAGAGCCCTCTGAATTATCATCTCAGCCTTCTTATTCTCTCTAACTACAGTGCCAAACCTGCAGCAGTGAAAATTTTTTTGCAAATAACTAAGAGTATGAAGATAGCAATTTTTTTCCCTGTTGGATAAATTACCAATGAACACATTTCAATTTTTGTTATATATTAAAAAATACATGAAAATGGCACAGATGAATTATTTCAATTCACTGCGTCCACAGCCATATTATCTTAGTCCCTTCTGCAGTTTATTTTCCTGATGAACTCAATTGGAAGAATCTTTATGCCACTGCTTAATGAGTTCCTGACCAGACAAATAGGTGACTATAATTACAGAATCATAGAATCACAGAATGGCTTGGGTTGGCAGGAGCCTTAAAGGCCATCTAGTTCCCAACCTCCCTGCCATGGACAGGGACACATTCCACTGGACAGGGTGCTCAGAGTTCCATCCAGCCTGGCCCTGCTCACTCCCAGGCATGTGGCACTCACAGCTCCTCTGGGAGCTCCTCCAGTGCCTCAGCACCCACAGCAAACAATTGCTTCTTAACAGCTGCACTGGCCAGCCCTCCCCAGTGAATACTGCCAGCAGTTCTTCCTCTTTCACTTTCAATTGCTTGCTTTCTTTCTCAGACTGTACCCAGAACTCACATGTTTTGTCTTCACTTCCATTTCCTCACTCTTTTCATGACTTCAACATGTTTTATTTTATGAGAGCCCTCAGGTAAGACCCTGCTTTGTGCTACATGAGTCTCTTCAGTGATCTAAGCTCAAGTCTGGTGCTTTTCTCAGGCTTTCTTGAATCACAGTAACAGACCACAGCTTCTCCACAGGCTGTTTGGTCATGGCTCTTAACTCCTCCACTGTGTTAGCACACCCTTGGATTACTAATACCAGTCGCCAGCATCTTTAGCAGGATTGCTACACCACCAAAATTTAACAATCACTTCTCATTCTTTCCAACCTGATCTGCAGCCCAGATGACATTTTTTAGTTACTATTCCTCCCACAAAGGAAGGAAAGAATCCACGATATTTCACCCACTGAAAAGTCACAAATCTCATCCCCTTCTCCTGACACAAGTCCATTAGTATCAGCACACCATAGGAGGTGCAGGGTATCTCAACAAAAGCTTTTCTTGCTCCCACACTTCCTAGACAGTGAAGATTCCTTAACTGACTGCAATTTCCCAAACTAGTAGAGGGACAGCTCAAGAGTCTCTGCTGCAGCCATGGAAAAAGAGCCAAAAGCTTTCGGGCTCAAGAGAAGGCTCTGGGGAAACCTTATTGTGTCATTTTAGGACAAACTGGGGGCATATAAGCAAGATGGGGACAGATTTTTTTATCAGGGCCTTTAGAGACAGGACAAGGGGTGATGGTTTTAGGCTAACAGAGGGTAGACTCAGTCTACTTATAAGGAACAAGTTTTTAATAATGAGGTTGCTGACACACTGGAACAGGTTGCCCAGAGGTGGTTGAAGTCCCATCCCTAGAAACATTAAAGGCCAGACTGGATGGGGCCCTGAGCAAGCAGATCTGGTTGAAGATGGGGCTCACAGCAGTGGGGCTGGATTAGATGAGTTTTACAGGTCCTTCCAACCCAAACCACTCTGTGGTTCTGTGATCTATCTCCACCCATGCTGGAAGCCTGCAGGACAGACACACACAAGGGGAACTCAAGTTTTCCAGGCATTCATCCTGCTGCACCAGCTGGTCTCAAGCAGCACTGAACACACAAGAGGTAGTAGCTGTTTCCTACAGCAGAGAACTGCTGCTCACTCAGCTCATTCTGATGACTGTAATGTAAGCAGTCTCTTATGCAAATATTTAATGTCCGATAATAAATCATATCTAAAAAATGCTGGAGAACCTGACTAACCAGATTAATGGGGCCAGATGAATTCCATCTACAAAAAAAAAATGAAAGGAAGGGAAACAGTAAAAGCAAAGAAAAATCTGCTGTTGGTGGCAGTTCTTACAAAACTTTAATTTTCAGTTGTGTCAAAATGATGTTGATGAATAGTGGTTTAGTTGGAAATTATTTTAATTGTATTTAATGTAAAAACTAAATTGAAGTGCCTTTACACTAATTGAAGTGCCTTTACAATCTGAAACTAAGCTGCTGTTTCTACCACATGAGTCACAAAAACACTGAAAGGAATGTTTATGGTCCAGCAGACTTGTAACTAAACTTCTTAAAGTTCAGTTTGCAGTTTAGTATATTTTATTAATTTTACAATTTGAATCTGGCACTCATTAAGGATGCCTCAGAAGCTCACTTCTCAAGTCCCTGCAGGGAACCCTGTCTATATGTCTACTGCTGTTATCAAATACTTGAGAATGGGGCAGGTAAGAAGAGAGTAATTCCATCAAATTAAGCAAAAATATATTTCAGATGGCTGTGTATTCCCTTGGGATACAATCAAGGGAATTGATTGTCTGTCTTCTGTCACAAAGCCTTCAGAGAGATGTGGGATGCCTGAGTAAATTGTGAGGGGTGGAAAAGACAATAGATCTATGCTTAGATACTTGCATTCTTAGACTGACTACCAAAACCAATCCATTGTTTGGTGGCAGTGCACATGACTGCCAGTTCTCATTTGCCACAGACAGCAGCAATAAGATAAAGTGCACAGTGTCCTTCCCTGAAGCTTTGCATTCCTACCACACTGGCACTGAGATTCCCCAGTGAAACACAGGGCGAGAGTGCCAAGGAGACCTAGGCTGCTGCTGTGGGCTGGCCGGGGGTGGGAATACTTTCTGTAGCCAAACCAGTTTGTGCTGCTTCACTCGTTTGTGACATTACAGCCTCCAGTTTTCACTTCAGCTTCCAGATCCATCAGACTGGAACCAGAACACCAGACAGCAGCAATGTCCGAGCAGTCTCTCTTCACAGCCAATGCAGCAGATGAACTCACTCTCTTCAGAGGTAAGACTGTTCCACCTACACTCACACTAAGACTGAGTTTGAAACAGAAAACCCTAAAACCTGCAAGTGGTATTAGGCCTATTGAATATTTGGCCCCTAGTGAATATTTTTAGAAATTTCATATTAAAATATAAATACCAAATATCAGTTTAATAATATGTATTTTGTACAGCAATATTTCAGACTGTTAGAAAGGACCATGTCAAAGACATGCACTGTAGCACTAGTGACAGTCCAATAAAATAATAAAATAATCTGATTTTTTCTATTCATCAGGATACAGACCTCAGCACTTGCATAATATTTCTCCCTTCACCTTTGTTTCCTCAATATGAGAACAGCACATAAACCAACCCATGGCACCTTCTCCAGAGCTGTCCTCCTTGACATTCACCCTCTGTTAAATAAATTATCGTGTTAAACACGCAACTGCAGCAGTTCCATATGCTTAAGGCCTGAAGCACCTTTTCTAAAGGTTTTCTCATGTCAAGCAGACAATATTTAGTTTTATTATTTGTGCATTATATAAAAAGCAAAGCAGTCAGTAACTCCCTTTCCTGGCTACACCAGTTAATCCCAAACTTAGGCTAATGCTACTTTATTTTACTTTTTTAAAGGGTACAAGACTATTTAATTTATGCCATGTAAAACAAAAGCACCCTTGTGTTTGGTTCTTTTTTTTTTTTTAGTAATCACAGCAGAAAACACCCACTTTAGTATCAGATTCCCCTTGAGGTTTGCCACGTCTAGTGGCAAACTATATCTTAAGTGCACAGCATACCACCCATCATTTCCAAGGAATTGGCAGGTATGAGGAAATAGTATGATGAGGTGATTTCAGCGATAACTTTATTGAATGGCATAAATTATAACAACTTTATGGACAACAGAAAGCTGGAAGGAATGGCTCACATCCTAGAGATCTGTGCAGTGCTATAGAAGGACCTCAACAGGTTGGAGAGATGGGCAGAGAGGAAGTGTCTGAAATACAGCAAAGGCAAATGCAGGATCCTGCACCTGGGGAAAAATAACTCTGCATCAGGACAACCTTGGGGCCCTCCTACAGGGAAGCAGCTCTGTGGAGAAGGACCCGTGGATCCCGGAGGACAACAAGCTGTCCATGAGCCAGCAGTGCCCTTCTGGAAGGAGAAGGCCAATGGAATCCTGGGCTGCATTAGGAAGAGCGCTGCCAGCAGGTCCAGGGAGCTGATCCTGCCCCTCCACTCAGCCCTGCTGAGGCACATCTGGAGTGCTGTGCCCAGTTCTGGGCTCCTCAGGGCAAGAGAGACATGGAGCTCCTGGAGTGGGTCCCACAGAGGGTGACAAAGATGATCAGGGGAATGGAGCATCTCTCTTATGAGGAAAGGCTGAG